>NC_036858.1:6333997-6342010 GCF_002910315.2 Salvelinus sp. IW2-2015 | reverse complement strand
AGTTAAGTTTTTCTGTACATAAAGCTTTACCACTCTTCTAAGGTTGTGGACAACATTTCCCATTATTTATATCATTCAAAATTCTTAAGCTCTGTCAACCTTTTGGATTATGTGATCATTGCGAAGATCAAATCATTTTCCAGGTCTTGCCATAGGATTTTCACAACACCTAGTTATACGATTTAAGTCAAAACTGTAAGCATCTGCAATCTACAGAATTCAACTGTCTTTTGTGGTTGTTATATTGGATTGCCCAATACACACCACTTCATTATTCCCCATTGTATGACAGTATTTACTTTTAGTGGCACTTGTTGCAATACAGGATGCAAATATTTATTGAATTGAATTATTTTGTTTTTGTATTTTTGCACAGGCTTTCCTTGCTTTTTATTGTAGTCAAAATTTAGATCTTTCATGTTTTCTCCTTATCACAGCTCTAAAACTCAGCATCACTGGTTTAAAGTCAACCATCTCGAGGCCTCATGTGAAATAACCCTGAGCGGGTGGTTCTTAAAACCTCTCCGGCAACTGAGTTAGGAAGGAACCCTGTAATCTTATAGCTGAGTTGGTGTACATTTAATGACAGCTTTCTTTTTATTACAAGAACCATCTACACCAATAGGTGGTCCCTTCTTGCTGAGGTATACAACTTGGTAACCTTTCCTTGATTCCTTTTAGTGGTTTTTGAATCTGTTGTTTGAATTTCACACTCGTCTAGCGAATCTAGAGGGACCTTCATGTGTGGGGTTACGGAGATTTAGGTACTGGTATGTTTGTAGTGATTTAATAAAAATCGAGAGTGTTAATATCACATATTATTGTACACCATGAGTTAGTTCGCATTACATCGGCGCCGAAAAGAGAATCTGGCCGCCTCGCTTCGGCGTTCCTTGGAAAATATGGCAGTATTTTAGTTTTTTATGTGTTATTTCTTACATTCGGTACCGTTGATTGCCCAGTATCTTAGGTTTCCATTACTCAGTCGGGAGGACTACTGAATATACGATTAAAACCCACCACGGTCAACTCATCCAATCGTTTCCTACCAGGAATATTGACTTTCCCCGAAACGGATCCAGTGTTTTGCGCTTCCACCCAATACAATGGATCTGATCCCAGCCTGGCGACCCTGTGCGACGCCGTAACAGGGGAAAAACGAGGCGGTCTCCCTGGTCAGGCTTCGGAGAACGGGCACATCGCGCTCCACTCCCTAGCATACTCCTCGCCAATGTCAGTCTCTTGACAATAAGGTTGATGAAATCCGAGCACGGGTAGCATTCCAGAGAGACATCAGGGATTTGCAAACGTGCTCTGCTTCACGGAAACTGGCTAACTCAGAGACGCTAACGGAGTCGGTGCAGCCAGTCTGGGTTTCTTCATGCATCGCGCCGAACAGAAACAAACATCTTTTCTGGTAAGACCCAGAGGGGCGGGGGGGTATGCCTTATGATTAACGAGACGTGGGGGGGTTTGTTTGGGGGGGGGGGGGGGGGTTTGGGGGGGAATAAAAATTCATCATAACAACACACAAGGAACTTCAAGTCATCTGTTCACCTGATTCTAGACTCCTCACAATCAATGTCGACCGCATTATCCTAACCAAGGGAATTCTTCCTCGTCATAATCACAGCCGTATATATTCCCCCCAAAGCAGACCACACTCGATGGCCCTGAACGAAACTTTATCTGAACTCTTTGTAAACTGGAAACCACACACCCTGAGGCTGCATTCATCGTAGCTGGGGGAACCCTTTTAAAAGGCTAATCTAAAAACAAAACTCCTAAATTCTATCAGCATATCGATTGGCTACCAGGGCTGGAAACCCGCTAGATCATTGTTAACTAATTTCCGCGGACGCATAAAGGCCCTCCCCCGCCCCCCTTTCGGAAAAGCTGACCACGACTCCATTTGTTGATTTCCCAGCCCCTACCCAAACAGAAACTAAAACAACAAGCTCCCAGCGCTCAGGTCTGTTCAACGCATGGTCCGACCAATCTGATTCACGCTTCAAAGACTGCTTCGATCCACGCGGATTTGGAATAATGTTCCGCATTGCACCAACAACAATATTGACGAATATGCTGATTCGGTGAGCGGTTCATTAGGAAGTGCATTGACGCTGTGTACCCACAAGCAACGATTAAAAAACATTCCCAAACCAGAAACCGTGGATTGACGGAGCATTGCGTGAAACTGAAAGCGCGAACGCACTGCTTTTAAACCCAGGGCAAGGTGACCGGAAGCATGAGACCGAATACAACCAGTGTAGCTATTCTCTCGCAAGGCAATCAAACAGGCTAAGTCCAGTACAGAGACAAAATCGAGTCGGCAATTCACACAGCTCAGACACAAGAGGTATGATGGCAGGGTCTACAGTCAATCACGGATTACAAAAGAAAACCAGCCCCAGTCGCGACCAAGATTGTCTTGCTCCGCAAGACAGGCTAAACACAACTTTTTTGCCCGCTTTGAGGACAATACAGTGCCACTGACACGGCCCCTACAAAACCTGCGGCTCTTCCTTCACTGCAGCCGAGGTGAGTAAACATTTAAACGTGTTCACCCTCGCAAGGCTGCAGGCCCAGACGGCAGGTTCCCAGCCGCCGTCCTCAAGAGCATGCGCAGACCAGCTCGCTGGTGTGTTTACGGACATAAGTCAATCAATCGCTTATCCCCAGTCCTGCTGTTCCCACATGCTTCAAGAGGGCGCACCTTGTTTCCTTTCCCAAGAAACGCTAAGGTAACTGAAGCTAAACGACTACCCGCCCCGTAGACAACTCCGTCATCATGAAGTGCTTTGAGAGACTAGTCAAGGACGCATATCTACCTCACCCACCGGACACCCTAGACCCACTCAATTTGACTTACGCGACCCCATAGGTCCACAGCACGACGCAATCGCAACCCACACTGCACCTGCCTAGACCCATTCTGGACCCACGAGGAATATCCCATGTGAGAAGCTGTTCTCGATTACAGCTCAGCATTTAACACATAGTACCCTCCACTCGTCATCAAGCTCGAGACCCTGGTCTCGACCCGCCCTGTGCAACTGGGTTCCTGGACTTCCTGACGGGCCGGCCCCCCAGGTGGTGAGGGTAGGTAAACAACATCTCCACCCCCCGCTGATCCTCACACTGGGCCCCAAGGTGGGTTCTGACCCTCTCCTGTACTCCCTGTTCCCCACGACTGCGTGGTCCATGCACGCCTCCAACTCAATCAATACAGTTGCGGAAATGAGCACTACAGTGGTAGGCTTGATTACCAAACACGACGAGACGGCCTACAGGGAGGAGTGAGGGCCCTCGGAGTGTGGTGTCAGGAAAATAACCTCACACTCAACGTCAACAAAACAAAGAAGATGATTGGTGGACTTCAGGAAACAGCAGAGGGAGCCCCCCCTATATCCCACATCGACGGGTCAGTAGTGGAGAAGGTGGAAAAGTTTTAAAGTTCGCTCGGTGTAACACATTCACCGGACAAACTGAATTGGTCCACCACACGACACATTTTGCGTCGTGAAGAAGGCCGCAGCAGCGCCTCTTCAACCTCAGGAGGCTGAAGAAATTCGGCTTGTCACCGAAAAGCACTCACAAACTTCTCTACAGAATGCACAATCGAGAGCATCCTGTCGGGCTGTATCAAGCCGCCTGGTAACGGCAACTGCTCCGCCCCCAAACCGTAAGGCTCTCCAGAGGGTAGTGAGGTCTGCAGCACGCAATCACCGGGGGCAAACTACCTGCCCCGCCTCCAGGACACCTACACCACCTCGGTGTCACAGGAAGGCCATAAAGATCATCAAGGACACACAACACACCCAAGCCACTGCCTGTTCAACCGCCGCTATCATCCAGAAGGCGAAGGTTCAGTACACAGGTGAATCAAAAGCACGGGACCTGAGAGAACTGAAAAACAAGCTCTAATCTCAAGGCCATCAGGACTGGTTTAAACAGCCACCACAACATTTAGCGGCCGGCTGCCAAATACTGACTCAACCTCCGCCACTTTTAAAAAATGGAATTGATGGAAATTATGTAAAAATGTACCACAGCCACTTAAACAATGCCACTTAAATATAATGTTTAGCATACCCTACATTACCCATCTCATATTATATACTGTACTCTATAAATCATCTACTGCATCTTGCCATCTTTTATGTAATAGTACCACTAGCCACTTAAACTATGCCAACTTTATGTTTACATACCTACAGACTCATATCATATGTATATACCGTACCTCTATACCATCTACTGCATCTTGCCCCTATGCCGTTCTGTACCACCACTCATTCTATATCTTTATGTCCATATTCCTTTTATTCCCTTTACAACTTGTGTGTGTATAGGTAGTAGTTGTGGAATTGATTAGGTTGATTACTCTGTTGGTTATTACTTGCATTGTTCGGAACTAGAAGCAACAAGCATTTTCGCTACAAACTCGCATTAACACTGTAACCAGGTTGTATGTGACTAATACGAGTTTGAATTGGATTTGAATTTGCAACTTATTATGTGACTTAAGCACATTTTTTACTCCTGAACTCATTTACACTCTAGACTCTAGAAGTTTCTAAGCCCTGTCTAAGCCGGGGGAGTGGGGTTCCAAGCTAACATGGAATTGGTTTTTAAGATGGCCCATACCAAAGGATCATTTAGCTATTTTGATTTTAATTTTAAGACCCCTTACCATATTACAAACATAATATTTAAAAAAAGTTTATTTGATGCAAACATTGAATTGGCATTAATGCTATTAGGCCAAAAGAAACGACATTGAATAACAGATTTCACTACATTGAAAACAATCAACAATTAAAAGGGAAGTTTGTTTCTGAAGTGTCTGTCCTATTATCTGAAGAGATATAAGAAAGATCAGGAAAACTGACTTTTTTGTTTTTACCATTGTTTTATCTCCCTTATTTTAGGCACTAACTATCTCCATATGTACTTCCATAATTAAAAACATGGGAACTTCAGGGGAACGTTCCAGACGAGTCTTGTAGGTTTTGTGGGCGTCCTAGAGCAAAACAGAGAACACCATCCTGTTCGTGGGAGGTTCTCAAGCTTTCAAAAAGGGTTTAGACACTACAGGACGTTTTTGTCGTGAGAAGACCGATTTTCAGGATGTTCTCCCCATGGACTGACATAAACACTGCTCCTAGCTCTGACACCTTTCAAGAGATACGGAAGGGCGATATTATTTAATAACCATTTGTAAAAATTATACAACTTTGACATTTTAGAGTATTTTGTGTAGGCCAGTGGACAAAAACCAAATCTTAATTTAATAAATTTTAAATTTCAGGGCTCAACACAAACATGTGGAAAAAGTCAAGGGGTCTGAATACTTTCATGAAGAGTACTGTATGTTCTCAGGGCTTTTTGAGAGGCCCTTCACCTTAGGGTGCCCATTTTGGGGAGATATTCAAAGGTGGAACTTCCTGGGAATTAACGGAGAATATTGGGAATTAACGGGAATATATGGGAATTAACTGAAATATATGCAAATTAATATTCAATACCATTTAAATGTTTTTGCATTTGATATATTTACCATATCATATGGAGACACAAACATAAACCTTTTACCAAATGGTTAAATCCATCCAATAGACATTTAAAAAAACAATTTAGCTACAAATTTGACTTTAATTAAATGAGTTGACTCTTCACATGGGATGATTTCACTGAATGCCAAAAGAAAGGGAATATTGAATGATCCCAATGATCCATCGCATCTCCGGATGGCCACAATTTTTCCAACCCTTGTATTGGTCCAGCCCTGTTGCGTGCTTTGGTGTGTGTGTTCCCAAACAAGGACCCAGTTGCGCTCTGAGGCAGCTGATGTTTGTCACCCCCTGATCTGTTTCACCTGTCCTTGTTATTGTCTCCACCCCTCCAGGTGTCGCTTGTTTTCCCCAGTGTATGTATCCCTGTGTTTCCTGTCTCTGTGCCAGTTTTGTCTTGTATGTGTCAAGTCAACCAGCGGTTTTTCCCGTTCTCCTCCGTTTCCTAGAGTGTGTCACTGTTTTCAGTGCCATGATGTCCTTGAGAAGCAGATCCAATGCATGAGCAGCACAGCCAATGGGTGTGATGTGAGGGTAGGACTCCTCCACTTTAGACCAATCAGGCTTCATGTTCACAGCATTGTCTGTCACCAGTGCAATACCTTCTGTGGTCCAGGTCATTGATGACTGCCTACAGCTCATCTGCAATGTAGAGGCCGGTGTGTCTGTTCTTCCTTGTGTCTGTGCTCTTGTAGAATACTGGTTGAGGTGTGGAGATGATGTAGTTAATTATTCCTTGTCCGACGAACATTCGACCACCCATCAGAGACTGATTGCTTATAGTCTGCTTTCTCTATGATTGCTTGACCTTCACTTGAACTCTGTGAACTCTGCTCCTACCCTCACATCACACCCATTGGCTGTGCTGCTCATGCATTGGATCTGCTTCTCAAGGACATCATGGCACTGAAAACAGTGGACACACTCTACAAGAGAGCCAAGGAAATGGTTAGGTATGTGAAGGGTCATCAAGTTATAGCAGCAATCTACCTCACCAAGCAAAGTGAGAAGAATAAGAGCACCACATTGAAGCTGCCCAGCAACACCCTTTGGGGTGGTGTTGTCATCATGTTTGACAGTCTCCTAGAGGGGAAGGAGTCTCTCCAAGAAATGGTCATATCACATTCTGCCGATATGGACAGCCCCATCAAGAGGGTCCTCCTGGATGATGTATTTTGGGAGAGAGTGGTAAGCAGCCTGAAACTCCTGAAACCTATAGCAGTAGCAATTGCACAGACTGAGGGAGACAATGCCATCCTGTCTGATGTTCAGACTCAGCTTGCAGATGTAAGAGAAGAAATCCGTACTGCCCTGCCCACTTCACTGTTGCTCCAAGCAGAGGAAACTACAGTTCTGAAATACATCAAAAAGCATGAAGACTTCTGCCTGAAGCCCATACACACCACAGCGTACATGTTGGACCCTGTATGCTGGCAAGAGCATCCTGTCTAGTGCAGAGATCAACAAGGCCTATGGTGTCATCACTACCGTGTCTCGCCACCTTGGCCTGGATGAGTCCAAGGTTCTTGGCAGTCTGGCAAAGTACACTTCCAAGCAATGGCTTTGGGATTGAGATGCTATATGGCAGTCGTGCCAACATATCTCAAGCAGCCACCTGGTAGAAGGGACTTTGTGGATTTGAGGCTCTTTCCCCTGTTGCCTCCATCATCCTCAAATCCCACCAACATCTATCATGACACAAGGCGAGACCCAGATACAGACACAGGAGGCAGATGGTTGGAGTCTAAGATGTTTAATAATCCAAAAAGGTGTAGGCAAGAGAATGGTCGTGGACAGGCAAAAGTTCAAAACCAGTTCAGGAGGTACAAAAGTCCAGGAGGTACAGTGTGGCAGACAGGCTCGAGGTCAAGGCAGGCGGGTACAGAGTCCAGAAACAGGCAAGGGTCAAAACCAGGAGGACTAGGAAAATGAGAATAGCAAAGGCAGGAGAACGGGGAAAAACGCTGGTTGACTTGACACATACAAGACAAACTGGCACAGAGAGACAGGAAACACAGGAAACACAGGGATAAATATACTGGGGAAAACAAGCGACACCTGGAGGGGGTGGAGACAATAACAAGGACAGGTGAAACAGATCAGGGTGTGACAAACATCAGCTGCCTCAGAGCGTGGTTTTTAATTCCTATATCTGTATTCCCAGCCGAAAGTTTCCACCTCTGAATATCCCCAAAATGGGCAACCCTAGTTGAAGGCCTCTTCAAAAAGCCCTGAGAAACATACAGTACCTTCAGAAAGTATTCAGACCCCTTGACTTTTTCCACATTTCTGTCATTGTTTGCAGCCTGAATTCTAAAATTAATTCAAAATTAAGATTTGTTTTGTTCACTGGCCTACACAAAATATTCTCTAAATGTCAAAGTTGTATAATTTTTACAAAATGTTATGAATAATATCGCCCTTCGCGTTATCTTGA
>NC_036858.1:6289220-6328017 GCF_002910315.2 Salvelinus sp. IW2-2015 | reverse complement strand
ATCTGCTGTGAAAGGTGTCAGAGCTAGAGCAGTGTTTGTCAGGCCATGAGACATCCTGAAAATCGGTCTTCTCACGACAAAAACGTCTGTAGTGTTCAAACCCTTTGAAAGCTGAGACTCCCACGAACAGGATGGTGTTCTCTGTTTTGCTCTAGGACGCCCACAACCCTCACAAGACTCGTCTGAAGTTCCCTGAAGTTCCCATTTTTTTTTTAATTATGGAAGTACATATGGAGATAGTTTAGTGCCTAAAATAAGGAGATAAATACATGTAAAAAAAAAATTAAGCAGTTTCCTGATCTTTCTTATATCTCTCAGATATAGGACAGACACTTCAGAACAAACTTCCTTTTAATTTTGTTGTTTCATGTAGTGAATCTGTTATTCAATGTGTTTCTTTTGGCTAATAGCATTAATGCCAAATTCAATGTTGCATCAAATACTTTTTAAATATATTTTTGTAATATGTTAAGGGGTCTTAAAATTCAAAATCAAATAGCTAAATGATCCTTGGTATGGCCATCTTAAAACAATTTCATGTTAGCTTGGAACCCCCCTCCCCCCGCTTAGACAGGGCTTAGACTCTAGAGGGTTAAATGAGTTCAGGAGTAAAAATGTGCTTAAGTCACATAATAAGTTGCATGGACTAACTCTGTGTACAATAATAGTGTTTAACATGATTTTTAAAATCACTACAGTACCTAATCTCCATACCCCACACATGTAAGGTCCCTCAGTAGAGCAGTGAAATTCAAACACAGATTCAACCACAAGGATCAGGAAGGTTTTCCAGTGCCTCGCAAAGAAGGGCACCTATTGGTAGATGGGTAAAAAAAAAAGCTGWCATTAAATGTACACCAACTCACTATAAAGATACAGGGTTYCTTCCTAACTCAGTTGCCGGAGAGGAAGAACACCGCTCAGGGTTTTCACCATGAGGCCAATGGTGACTTTAAAACAGATGCTGAGTTTAGWGGCTGTGATAGGAGAAAACTGAAGATCTAATTGACTAAATAAAAAGAAGAAAGCCTGTACAAAAACAAATATTCCAAAATATGCATCCTGTTTGCAACAAGGCACTAAAGTAATACTGCAAAAAATGTGGAATATGARGTGTTGTTTGGGCAAATCCGATACAACACAAGAAGACAGTGAATTCTGAGTGGCAGAGTTACAGTTTTGACTTAAATCTATGTGAAAATCTATGGCAAGACCTGAAAATGATTGTTTCGCAATGATCAACAACCAATTTGACAGAGCTTGAAGAATTTTGAAAATAATAATGGGCAAATGTTGCACAACCCAGGTGTGGAAAGCTTTGACAGACTTACCCAGAAAGACTCACAGCTGTAATTGCTGCCGAAGGTGTTTCTTCAAAGTATTGACTCAGGGGTGTGAATATTAATAAAAATGAGATATTTCTGTATTTCATTTTCAATAAACTTCTATACATTTATAAAAACATGTTTTCACTTTGTCATTATGGGGTATTGTCTGTAGATGGGTCAGAGAAAAAAATATATTTAATCAATTTCATGCTGTATTACAAGAAAATGTGGAAAAAATCAAGGCATATGAATACATTCTGAAGGAACTGTACATCTCTCTGTATTCTACATTGACAAAACCTGGGTGCTATTGCCTTCCTCTAAGCAGTCATCATGCTGCTATTATTCTCTACCACCAATTCTATGAAAAAGCACACATATTGACCATAGCATAAAAGGATGTATTGATTTGGCCAAATGAGAGCAATCAGTGATAGTGATTGGAATTGATCTCTCATCCACAGGGTTATTCTGCTTTTATAACACTATCCCATATTCACAAATAACAGTACAGCTACTATCACACTGCTTTATTGAGCTACTATCTTTTTTATTTTCACTGAGCTTCAAATGACCCAGACATGAACACTGGAATAAACCAAGCAAAGTGCATGGTTCTGGAYAACAGAGTATAATCAGGAGGGGACCTTTAGCTTACAGTTTTTGTTACTTACTTCTTGAAGGTGCATTATGGGGTGTGTGTTTCTGTCATCTGCTATTGGGYAAGGGCATTAAAGTAACTCTGCTCTATCCTCCACATTTTCCCTCAATTGAGTTAAACTGTTCTTACAGTCATATTGAGGCCAGGGCAGTGTGGGGAAAAGATACAGCAAGATTCCATTGAGTTAATCTTAAATAATTTAAATGGTCAATGTTTGACCGAATGTTCTGTCCATATAATGCATACCCATTCAAATACTTTACATTCATGCAATATATGAGASTTTAATATTTATAGTTCTGGAATACCGTAACACACATAACAGGGTTTAGTATTTAGGAAGATTCAGATTTTCAAGTAAAAATCTACTCATATACAGTATACTAGCCAATAGAGACTGAAGGAAGGTCAAAGAGCATAATTCAATAGACAACCTGACATGTGCTTATAGCTTTAATTCAATTTTTTACGATAGGACATCTATGTTACGACAATAATTTATGTTGTTCGATAATGTGCATATTTCTATCCACAAATCTCGGTTTACATTGGCGCCATGTTCAGAAATGCCTCCAAAATATCCCGGGATGTTGCAGAGAGCCATGTCAAATACAGAAATACTCATCATAAACTTTGATGTAAGATACATTGTTTTACACAGAATTAAAGTTACACTTGTTCTTAATGCAACCGCTGTGTCAATTTTTTAAAAACTTTACGTAAAAAGCCCACCATGCTATAATCTGAGACGCGCTCTCAGATTTAACAACATTCTTTCAGCCATGTTGGAGTCAACAGAAATACGAAATTACATCATATAAATATTCCCTTACGCTTTGATATATTATGTTCATCAGAATGCACTTGCAGGATCCTAGTTCCACAATTAAATTATTTGTTTTGTTCGATAATGGTCCATACCTTATGTCCAATTAGCTACTTTTGTCGTAGCATGTTGATATCACGTTGTCCATAACACTCGCGCAGATGCAGGCAAATGTCGGACGAAAACTTCAAAAAGTTTATATTACAAGTTCGAATAAACTGGTCATAACTTAGTAGAGAATCAATCTTCAAGGATGGTTATCATATATATCCCAAAAACGTTCCAACCGAGCCATTCCTTCATATCTGTAGAAGTTATGGAACGAAGCGATATCATGAGGGCAATGCGCGTGACAAGAACTGGCAATCTGTCAGACAATGACTGAAACACCTCCCATCCGGCCCCACATCACACTAGAGGCTTCATTCAGCGTTCTACAGACGTTGACATCTAGTGGAGCGTAGGAAGTGCAAACAGATCCATATATTACAGGGAATTGAATAGGTCCGATGACTTTAACATTCGAACCAGTCTCAGAATTCCTACTCTCCTGTTTGGATTTTTTTCTCCGTTTTTTGCCTGCCATATGAGTTCTGTTATACTCACAGACATCATTCAAACAGTTTAGAAACTCTAGAGTGTTTCTATTCAAATAGTAATAATATGCATATATAGCATCTGGGACAGAGTAGAAGGCAGTTCACTATGGGCACGCAATTTCATCCAAAAGTGAAAATGCTCCCCCTATATCAAAGAAGTTAAAGCTGACCAAATGGAAACGCATGGCCTTTAATCAGGTATGATATAGCACTATCAATCAAAATCTAAATCAAGCCTTTATTTATACAGCACACTTCAGACATGGAATGCAACGCAATGTTCTTTACAGGAAAAAAAACGAATTAAAACAATTAAAATAAAAGCTGAAATATTTACTACACAGCAAACATAAGATAAAAAAACAAACTGAACAACTGAAAAGCACCCTAAGGAAAAGTAATGCTAAAAAAATATGTGTTTTAAGTTATCTTTTAAATATGTCCACAGTTTCGGCCCCCGTCAGGTTCTCTGGCAGGCTGTTCCTGAGGCTGTGGGACATAATAACTAATGTCTGCCTCTCCGTGCATCTTGGTCCTAGGCTTTAGGATAATTAAAAGGCCAGTGCCAGAGACCTACTGGTTACATAACTTTTAAAACATCTGACATGTCTTGGGTGCCCAATCGTGGATTGATTGAAAAACCAAAAATACAATTAATTCTAAAAATCTACAGGCAGCCAGAGCAGACACCTTAAAACCGGTGTAATGTGTGAAATACATAACCGTTTTATTACAAATTGGCAATAATATTTTAAAAACCAGGGTATTGTAAGCAACAGGTGAAGTTGCGGCCAGAGAATGCACTCTAAAACCATTTCACTTTGAGCATTTTTCAGACATACAGTCCAGGCAGATTGCTAAACTGTCTAACTAATATATGTATGCACTGCTCACTGGGGAACTTGTCATTACATAGATAGACTGCTGAGTGCTGTGACTGTGACTGTCCCAGAGATAGCCATGCGTCATTGCTGACATATCTTCGAACCGAAATACAATTACTTCGCCATCCACCTCCTTTTCATTACTCTGGCACGTTTTGGTAACAAAGAGCAAAGAATTAACAGTTACTGGTAATGAATAGCTTAATTACAGTGCCTTCGGAAAGATTCAGACCTCTTGGCCTTTTCCACATTTTGTTACGTTGCAGCCGTTTTAAAATGTATTAAATTGTTGTTTTTTTCTCATCAATCTACACACAATACCCAATAATGAACAGGAAAAACAGGGTTTTAGAAATTTTTTCAATTTATACAACCCCCCCCCCCCCCGGAAATATCACATTTACATAATTATTCAGACCCTTTACACAGAATCAAGTCTTTTTGAGTATGTCGCGTACAAGCTTGGCACACCTGTATTTGGGGAGTTTCTCCCATTCTTCTCTGCAGATCCTCTCAAGCTCTGTCAGGTTGGATGGGAGTGTTGCTGCACAGGTATTTTCAGGTCTCTCTAGAGGTGTTCGATCGGGTTCAAGTCTGGGCTCTGCCTAGTCCACTCAGGGACATTCAGAGACTTGTCCCAAAGCCAATCCCGCATTGTCTTGACTGTGTGCTTAGGGTCATTGCTCTGTTGGAAGGTGAACCTTTCCCAGTCTGAGGTCTTGAGCGCGCTGGAGCAGGTTTTCATCAAGGATCACTCTGTAATTTGCTCCGTTCATCTTTGCCTTGATCCTGACTAGTGTCTCAGTCCCTGCCTTTGAAAAACATCCCCACAACATGATGCTGCCACCAACATGCTTTACAGTAAGGTTGGTGCCAGGTTTCCTCCAGACGTGACGCTTGACATTCAGCCAAAGAGTTCAACCTTGGTTTCATCAAACCAGAAATCTTGTTGCTCATGGTCTGAGAGTCTTCAGGTGCCTTTTGGCAAATTCCGAGCGGGCTGTCATGTGCCTTTTACTGAGGAGTGGCTTCCGTCTGGCCACTCTACCATTAAAGGCTTTTGATTGGTGGAGTGCTGCAGAGATGGTTGTCCTTCTGAAAGGTTCTCCCATCTCCACAGAGGAACTCTAGAGCTCTGTCAGAGTGACCATCGGGTTCTTGCTCACCTCCCTGACCAAGGCCCTTCTACCCTGATTGCTCAGTTTGGCCCTTGCGGCCAGCTCTAGGAGGAGTCTTGGTGGTTCCAACTTCTTCCATTTAAGAATGATGGAGGCCACTGTGTTCTTGGGGACCTTCWGTGCTGCAGAAATGTTTTGGTAGCCTTCTCCAAAGCTGTGCCTTCAATTCCTTCAACCTCATGGCTTGGTTTTTGCTCTGACATGCACTGTCAACTGTGGGACCTTATATAGACTGGTGTGTGCCTTTCCAAATCATGTACAATCAATGTGGTGGACACAAATCAAGTTGTTGAAATAGCACAAGGATGATCAATGGAAACAGGATGCACCTGAGCTCAATTTAGAGTCCCATAGCAAAGGGTCTGAAACCTTATGTGACTAAGGTATTTGTTTTTTATTTGTCATTTGTAATTTGTAATTTGCAAAAAGAAAAAAAAGTTGTTGCTTTGTCATTATGGTTTATTGTGTGTAGATTGATGAGGATTTGTATTGATTTAATACATTTTATAATAAGTCTGTAACGTAACAAAATGTGGAAGAAGTCTAGGGGTCTGAATACTTTTCGAAGGCATAGTAAATCACACACTCAAATCAGACACCTTTCAAGGCATCACAATGCTTCTCACAAGGCTTCGAGTTATGTCCAATCTCCTTGCGAGCTCAGTGAATAGTCCCTTTGGTTAACAAATTAATTTAGAATTGTTAGCACTCTTTTATAAAAACTTATTATGAAGTATGTTTTGACATTGCCTGTCGCCCTTATAGAAAGGCAACTATAAGAAAGGTGTGGGTGTAGATTGCTCTACAGGATAATGTAAGTATCAGGATAAGGTAAGACCCAGACCGTGTCGAAGTAACAATGTTTATTACAGCAACAGAGGCAAAGGTACAGGACGGCAAGCAGGCTCAGGGTCAGGTCAGGCAGAGGTCAGAAATACAGATAGGGGCAAAGGTACATGATGTCAGGCAGGATCAGGGTCAGGGGCAGGGAGAGTGGTCAGGCGGGCGGGTTAAGTGTCAGGACAAGCAACGGTCAAAAACCAGGAGGGCGAGAAAAAGAGAGGCTGGGAAAAGACAGGAGCTGACAGGACAAACGCTGGTAAGCTTGATAAACAAGACGAACTGGCAACAGACAAACAGAAAATACAGGTATAAGTACACTTGGGATAATGGGGAAGATGGGTGACACCTGGAGGGGGGTGGAGACGAGCACAAAGACGGGTGAAATAGATCAGGGCGTGACAGTAAGGTAATTCAAGTTCTAGACACTCCTTGATTGTTCTGTAAGTTTAGTGTTGCTAATTTCTTCATTACATAAAGCCGTTTTTCTCACTCTTTTTGAGAACAGAGGTGTGTATAAATTGTTTGTTGCTTTTTTGTGATACGCTGATCTGATCCAGCACAAAAGTGATTCATTTCTTTAAGAGTAGGTTTTGATTAAAAGTCAGACTTCCCCACCTTTAATGTTAATGTTAAAATAATGTCCCTTTACTTCTCCTCTTAAATGATTTCCTGTGCTTCCTCTGGTGTTAACTAACTAATAAGCAAACAACTCATCAGCATCATTATTTCCTGTCTAGAGATGCCCATAAAAAACTGTGCCCTCATTTCCCCTGGACTGTTTATACGTTATGACACAGCGAGTGTCTAAACAGAGCACTGCTATGTAACAGCTGGCCCACCTGCCAGTTTGGAGCTGTCTCACTGTGAGCATACATCTGACATCCATATAAGCCTATCCTCAGTTTACACTGTTACAAAATAGATTTGTTGTCACCCATGATGAAATCGGGGAGAGACTGTGGATCGGTCTCCATCTGTCTGTTCGTTTGTATTATAGTCATACTAGTCATATCTCAGACAGCACTGGCTTAATTTTGATGAAACTTGGGTGAATGATGTGTCTTGCCATACAGATCCGGCATTTACAAAATTACACTGATTGGCCCAAGGAATGAGCTATAGTAATTGAGTGATATTTGTGAGTCACACCAGAGAGGAAGAGTCGAAGCGAGAGGGATAACTGGGCCCAAAATCTGTCTTCTCCAGGAGGTAGCGATTTTTCCGCTCACCAAGCGAGGAGTTTTTGTGTTAAGGTCAATGAGAAAGTATAAAATTTGGTTAAAGGAAATGTTTAAAAAAATTATACTTCATAGTCATCATTTCCAGCACCACTCCAACATCAGATCTAATATGCGTTTCAGAATGATTAGGTTATTACAAGTGTACTGACATAAATAGGACACACGACATCCCGGCAACTTTCAGAAAAAACACTTTATATCAGAATTGTGCCTGTTGTTCACAAGCGTATTTGCCCACTCATTGATCTTGCCTCCTCCGACTGCCTTGTAGTCTGAGTACCAGTCTCTTTACCTAACATTCCACTCTTTGCTACTCTTTGTCATTGCCAAAGAGTCTTTGGCACGTGATATGGAGTACAGGGAGTGGATTAGCTAAAGAGACTGGTACCCAGTCTGGTAACTGCCTTCCATTTTTTAAGACATTTATTTTCATTGTTAGAGCGGCCACTTGAAGATCTGGTCAATATAATGTATAATCTGCGGTCACGCGACAACAGAAATGTGTAAAATACATATCTGAATAGCCCAATGGGGGCGCTCCATCATTCGTGAGGTATGCCATGTTTGCTGTTGCCTTAAGTTAAGTTAACTCGTTTCTTTGAAATATGTCAATTCAGGAAATCAAGTTAAGTTGACAAAATCTACTATTACATTGGTAACATTTTGAGTAGAGTAACTCATCTTTCTAAATTGAACACCCATGTACAAATTACACGCATGTACAAATTACACCCGTGTAAAAAGCACCCAAAGTACACTTAACAGTGTGCTTTTCTGTACATACAATATCTGTCTTGTTATTCATTTGACTTAATGTATGTCTCCGTGTTCTTCCGTCTATGTCTCTACAGGACATTCCAGGACCTGTCCAGGCAGATGGACGTGTCCTACGGCACCGTGAGAGACTCGGCCGTCTACGACTACTTCAAGAACAAGGGCACCAACCCTCTGGAGCAGGACAGCACATTCGCAGAGCTGTGGAGGACCATCAGCAAGAACAACGGCCATGACTACTCTGTGTCCAGTCCCTCAGAGGGCATCCGCAAGGTAGGTTGACAAAGACAAGGCAGGTATATGCCAATACAGAGAGGATTCCTGAGTACAGGCTGGCAGGTTTTGCTTAGCTACTGTGGATTTTGACAAAAAGAGAAAACAGTCTTTCATTGTCATTTCTCAGTATGGAGTCATACTGTTCTCGCTCAATACTGCGCCTGTAGTTCCACAATATTTCAAACCAATTAGACAGGCAAATTCAACATTGTCTTTAACTATCTGTCAGTCTGAATAAACTGGAAGTGCTGTTTTGTGACATTTGTACCAATTACACTGGTTAATCTCATAAACTGCCTGTAATAAATAGCTAAGGACGAACAGCACTAGCACTTTGCCTACCCATAAGCTGGGAAGTACTATGACATATGTCTTCGAATTCGGTCTGTGTACACATTTTAATTAGCATTCTTGCATTGTCTTTTCTTTTCTCCAATGCAGTCAATTTCAATTAGCTACCAGCAGCTATTCTGACAATCTAGAGGAGGGAAACAGAGGTGCTGTTTTTTCTGTCACATTTAGTCTTTATACTGCAAAACAAAGGCTTTTTTTCTCAAACTCAGCCAACTGAGCCTTTTAGCAGCACGGCAGATGTATTTGTGTTTGTCAACAGACAATGTCTGCCTTTGTAGCAGTATGTTTCTGGGTCAGTCCATTGAGGACTCACAAAAGAAGAGWGTGCAGTAAGAGGTAGCAATTATGTGGAGACAACATCAAAACACACATCACCTTCTGTTTCTGAGTTAAAAGGTTTTTGTATCAAAAGCGCAAGTTAACAAATAGCCCAGTCTACAATGAGAATCAACCTAGAAAAGAAACCTATACAGTAAATGGATTGAAGTGCGTCTGTTTTACCAAGGTACTGCATATTCATGAGAGTCCTACACTTTCATGGAATTGGGATACTATATTCATAGTCGTTCCCACATAAAATACATTCGGAAAGTGTTAAGACCCCTTAACTYTTYCCAAATTGTTTTACATTACAGGCTTATTCTAAAATGTATTAAATAAATGTTTTTCCTCATCAATCTACACACAATAGCCCCAAATGACAAARTGAAAACAGGTTTTTAGAATTTTTTGCAAATGTATTAAAACAKAAATAMTTTATTTACATAAGGTTTCAGAMCTTTTGCCATGAGACTCTAAATAAAACTCAGATGCATCCTGTTTCCATTGATCATCCTTCAGATGTTTCTACAACTTGACTGGAGTCCACCTGTCGTAAATTCAATTGACTGGACATGATCTGGAAAGGCACACACCTGTCTATATAACGTCCCACAATTGACAGTGCATGTCAGAGCAAAAACCAAGCCATGAGYGCAAAGGAATTGTCCGTAGAGCTCCRAGACAGGATTGTGTTGAGGCACAGATCTGAGGAAGGGTACCAAAACATTTCTACAGCATTGAAGGTTCCCAAGAACACAGTGGCCTCCATCATTCTTAAAAKAAGAAGTTTGGAAAYACCAAGACTCTTCCTAGAGCTGGTCGACTGACCAAACTGTTCAATCAGGGGTGAATGGCCTTGGTCAGGGAGGTGACCAAGAACCTGATGGTCACTCTGACAGAGCCCCAGTTCCTCTGTGGAGATGGGAGAAMCTTCSAGAAGGACAGCYATCTCTATAGCACTCCAGCAATAAGGCCTTTATGGTAGAATGGCCTGACGGAAGCTACTCCTCAGTAAAAGGCACATSACAGCCCGCTTGGAGTTTGCCAAAAGGCACCTGAAGACYCTCAAACCATAAGAAACAAGATGCTCTGGTCTGATGAAATCAAGATTGAACTATTTGGCCTGAATGCCAAGCGTCACGTCTGRARGAAACCTGGMACCWTCCCTACGGTTAAGCCTGGTGGTGGCAGAATCATGCTGTGGGGATGTTTTTCATTGGCAGGGACTGGGAGACTAGTGAGGATCAAGGAAAGATGAACAGAGAAAAGTACAGAGAGATCCTTGATGAAAACCTGCTCCAGAGCGCTCAGGACCTCAGACTGGGGTGAAGGTTAACCTTCCAACAGGACAACGACCCTAAGCACACAGCCAAGACAATGCAGGAGTGGCGGCTTCTCTGAATGTCCTTGAGTGGCCCAGCCAGAGCCTGGACTTGAACCCGATCGAACATCTCTGGAGAAACMTATAAATAGAGGTGCAGCGAAGTTCCCGATCCAATGGGAGAAACTCCCCAAATACAGGTGTGCCAAGCCTGTAGCATMATACCCAAGAAGACTCATGGCTGGAATCGCTGCCAAAGKTGCTTCAACAAAGTATTGAGTAAAGGGTCTGAATCAAATATTTMTRRKTTTATATTTAATACATTTGCAAACAATTCTAAAAACCTGTTTTTTCTTTGTCATTATGGGATATTGTGTGTAGATGGATGAGGGGGRAAAAACTATTTAATTCATTTTAGAATAAAGCTGTAACATAACAAAATGTGGAAAAAGTCAAGGGATCTGATTACCTTTCCGAATGCACCGTGTCGGCCTTCTCCAGACTTCACATTGACATTTATCATCSTTTAGGTTCTATCATGGAAAACAATGTTATTGTATAGGCAGCATGTATAGCATCTGGATCATTAGCAGGGTCATTGATTGTCATTCCTCTTCAGGCGAAGAAGGGCCCGTATGCCTTCCTGTGGGACATGGCTGTGGTGGAGTACGCCGCGCTGACGGACGATGACTGCACCATCACCGTCACAGGAAACAGCATGAGCAGCAAAGGCTACGGCATCGCCATGCAGCATGGGAGTCCCTACAGAGACCTCTTCTCCCAGAAGTGAGCAACGCCACCAACCTCATTATACACCATYTATATTGTAACGACCCTGGCGTTGATAAGCATGATTATTGCTCCCCCAAAGGGAACTTGCTTTCCTGGAGCAGAGGTAACATGTCCGGCTTTGGAAAATCGATTCTGGCCTCGAAACCTCGTGCTACTAGCCGTGTTTCATTACAATGGTTATGCATTACTGATATACCATCACTTTATCATCAGTTCTATTCAGTATCTTCTCCTCCTCACCTCTCCCTCTCCTTTCATCACCTCATCTCTTCCTTCCATCCCCTTGGGGAAATATCCTAAGTCTTAAGTGCATATGGTTTAACGCACACCTACTTTGATTCCTAATTACTTTCTCTGCTTCATAAAAGTCATAAACATAATCACTGATGGTTGACAGCGCCTGAGGTAATTGAAGGCCGTAATTGGCTGAGAGGTCATTCGGTGGTTATACTCATCCATTTTAGGGGGAGTTTGATGAGGAAATGAAAGGCCCACTAAGACAATGTTTTTATAAATTCACTTTGTAGTAAAAACACGAGTCAAAATGCTCTTAATAAAGGTTAGGACCCAGCTAGCACATAATGTTCTGAGAACCATATGTTTCTTAGAGCTTGGTTGTCCTATGGYTATTTTGCATACAACCTTACTGCAACTTTATTGGAATGGTGCAGGATAGTTGCTTGGCTTTGGGGCATTCTTAGCACATTTAAGGAAATTGACAAAAAAACATGAAAAAACATGACATGCATGCTAGCCCCATCCTGGATGGACTMATTYCATGGATAGAGAACATAAGATCATAGTTTCAAATCGATCTGATGTTATGTCACAATAAAAAAATATATATTTTTGAATGATTAATACCACATTTCCATGTGTCCTATTTGTGCTTGGAGTTCAAAAAAGTTACATCAAAATAAGCTAGCAGTGGTATTAAAAGTGTTATTGAAATATTCAGTGAAYGTTTTAAGGAAGTTATTCAAAAACCTCCAAATAACTTATAATTTCCTTCTCAGAACATTACTCAAACCTCCCAGMCAACTTTTAAAGAACCAGAGTAAAAYGTTCTCAGAACCTCCCTGCAACCTAAAAATAAACATTCCCAGAACAGGCAAAATGTTCACTTCTGTTGTCAGAACGTTTTAAAAATTGTTMAGTTTTACCCGTCAGGATACGTATGGCTTTGTTCCCACAACCAAAGTTGAAACCAAAAACATACTTTCCAACAACTTCCATGGAACCGAATGTGTTAGCTGGGGATTTACTACAGTTCTGTCATTCACAGAGGCTTAATGCACGATTTTAATGGCCTTCTCAGATGTTTAATGCCCTTATCAGATGTATACATTGCAGCACAGTTAGAATGTGGTCACATAATGCTATTCTTTTTTATTACTTCTCACTAAACCACCCTTGAGGAGCCACGTGATGTGTTTGATTTACAGAGTAGGGGATCACTGCAACTTATCCTTAAGGCAAGTTCAACTTTTATACTAAAAGTCCAGGTTACAGTCAAGAACAMGTTTTATGTTCCAGCTGAGTTAGAGGAATTATTCAATATGAGTTAACATGATTCTGCTAATTATTTCCATGAAAATGGTTCATGATTCAAATTCATACTTAGACAATGTCTTCAAATGTTAACAACATTTGAAAATCTTTGGTCTTTTATTTGCAGTTTTTTCTCCTTTGTATTATCCATTGCAAATTGATCCCATTGCGAAGATAACAGAAGCCGGCAGATTTTACATGCTGATTGTCTAAATCTCTCCATAATCACATGTAACTAATTAGGACTGTGTATTGGCCAAGGATATTGGCCAAGCATATCCCCAAAATGAATCCCAAAATCCCTGAGTCTTGACTACATTCCCACATATCTTGTATTGATTCTTCTCACGTATAACAGTTCCGTGAAAACAACCCAAAGTGTTTAGTCACACTATCTTTTAGTTAAGAAATCTTACTTTGTTCAACTCAGTGAAAATAAACAGTTTATGTTGTTTGAGTGCCATCCCAACTTCACAACCAGAAAGATCTGCCGTTCTAGTGACTAAAACGCAAGTCTTAGGATAGGGACAATGATCTTTCTACAAAGTAGAACCAGTGTCAACCAGCTAGTCATGCTTAGATCAGGTGTGATCTGGGGCTCATGGAAGCCACACCTTTGATAAATCACCAGAGGTCAATGTGGTGGAACACTTAAATCCTCTCCAATCTTTTCGAGGTGTTCTTCATCAGGGCCCTTCGGAGTGCACACTTAGTATACAGGACCATAGCAGGGGAAGACCGGGGTCAGAGCTTAAGCAATGAGGTCCTTCCATGGAAGATCTCCTATAATGCTTATCCCCACTGAACTGAACACTGTCCCCCTGTCTCTACTAATAATGGCCTGGATGAATATCCGCCTGGAAAATCCTGGGCTAACAGAAATAGTGGTGGTGGTGGGATGGTAATGTGCTTTGAGGACAGCTGGGATGCTTAGGGGGTAATAACAGGCTGAACCAGGATGTCATCTCCTCTACAGAGACGGATTCGTCTTACTTGCTACCGTCCCTTGTCCCATCATCATCATCATCCATTCTCCTCCCTCCATCCCTCCCTCAGCGCCCTCGTCTATCCATAACCTTACAAATTCRCCATGTGCTCCTTTTCATCTCAGAAATGACTGTTTGCCCACAGGGGCGGTACTCTGATAATGGTCTTTCCCGCCTCGCCACGGCTCCTTTTCTTTTAATTAAGCAGTTCTTCATTCTTGTTTTATTTTGGATTTAATTTGTGTCAGTGAAGGACTACAAAAGCTGACATTTAATGAAGTTTACTGTGGGGGGGGTTTAATTCACTGCACAAGCATAATTCAACAAATCACTAAAACACTGTGCTGTGGGAATGGTCACAAATGAATGCTTTAATCTGCAGAAGATACAGCAGGTCTATTTTTACTTTTTACTTTAGTGACATGATAGCATACAAATGGTAATTATAATGCAACTAGGGTCCTAGAGTCCTTATTCCTAAAATCCTTTGTTTTGCAGCCTTCAAACGTAATACAACAGCCTGTTTTCAGGAAAGCTTCCTCTGCTGTTGTACTAAGTTTGAAGGCTGTTACAGAAAGGATTTTAGAAATAAGGACTTTAGGACCCTCTTACACCCAGATATTTCCCCTCAATGCAGGATCCTGGAGCTGCAGGAGAAAGGAGACCTGGACATCCTGAAGCAGAAGTGGTGGCCTCGTATGGGCCGCTGCGACCTCAACAGCCATTCCAAYGCCACGCCCGACGGGCGGTCCCTGAAACTACACAGCTTCGCCGGGGTTTTCTGCGTCCTGGCTGCAGGACTGCTGCTGGCCTGCCTGGTTGCTGGCCTGGAGATGTGGTGGAACAGCAACCGCTGCGGGCAAGAGCAGCCCAAAGAGGTGACCGAGCACAGAACCCGGAGGACAGGGCAACATGGGGAGGACACTACCACACTCTGCTTTAAGGATCTACAGTAGCTGCAGACCACCATTTAGTGGAGCTACTGAACACACAGTTGTAGATTGTGCTCAGATTGAAATACAATTTGGTCCCCCCTATCTATCACCTTCCCATTCTCTGAAACCAAATCCATCTGTTTTTGTATGGCATTACGTACCTCACACAGCTCACAGATGAAGACAAATCCCCTTTATCATTTTCTTACTAATATTTCCATCTGGATTATTGGTATTTTTCAAAACTCTTTGAATTTGAACATATAAATTGATGTGTGTTAATCACATCAATWAACCCTTTAGCTGCCTTCAGGATAATACATTTCTGAGAAGACGTCAGTATCGATTTTGTTTTAAGTTCCCCGTAAAATTAGTATTCCTGAAATMATCAAAACCCATTGATTACCAAGACAGCTTCCTTACCCTGAACTGTAAACACATTCACACTGCCTACCACAGAGAACACTTTTCATTGATTCTCGTTACACTTTCACCAGATAAGTGCCTGCTAAGCTGATTTACACTGATTACACCTTATGCATCAATGCTAGTTCACTTTAAGCCTTTCTTATGAGTTTAATCCACTCAAGTTACTGCGATGATGTCAACATGATGTATACCAACATAGAGATCCTACTAAATTACTATTCTAATTCTATGTCTATCAAGACCTCTCACATGAGTGACTCTCCCGTGCATATAACATGAGACAAGTTAAGGCATGACATGGATCTCTAAACTAAAGTTTGAGCAGAAACTGGACGCTTGCATGCGTCACCCCACAGCAATAAGAGCCACTGTATCTGTCCAACCCAGTCCATAATTAAGCAATAAGGCACAGGGGGGTGTGGTATATGGCCAATATACCACGGCAAAGGTTTGTTCTTCTGCACGATGCAACGCGGAGTGCCTGGATACAGCCCTTAGCCATGGTATATTGGCCATATACCACAAACCCCCGAGGTGCCTTATTGCTATTATAAACTGGTTACCAACGTAATTAGAACAGTAAAAATAATGTTTTGTCATACCCGTAGTGTACGGTCTGATATACCATGGCTTTCATCCAATCAGCATTCAGGGCGCGAACCACCCAGTTTATAATCCCTAGTAATTCACTGTGTGACATCTTATTGCTATTATATGTCAATGTGGACATCCATCCGTTCTTATTCTTGACTGTTCTATGATCTCGTGCAGGTTACTAAGGATTACAGACTGGCAAGGGTTTCTGGTCCATTGACATATAATGAGATTACCACTGCTTCATCGGAAGGGAGGAAGGACATTTGGACAGAGAGAGAAAGAGACTGGGATGAAGCAGAAGCTATTGACACAGGTCAGAATAGAGCTCCTAAGATCTGATTTGTGCTGCATTAAAGGGGCACTCTGCTCTGTCCGACTGGGCTTGGGGGGCCATCTTGATCTAAAACTCCACAACACCATCTTTCCCATCATTGGCAATCSTCCTATTTTCTTATTCTGTTCCTTCTCCTTTTTTGGTTAGTTTTTTCGTAATGGTTGGATGCATGACGCAGGCTTGTCTGTCACCCTCACCTAGAAACATTGTATGGGGAATAAGAGAAAGTTAATTCAGTGACATTTTCTATGAACTACCTCATTATGACGCTTTATTGTGCCTTATACTATAGACAGTGCGTTATAACAGTTGTTATAAGCAGTGCAGTACTCGGATAACGGCCTTTGTAAATGCATACATATCTCTAAATGTGTTCGTAAAGTTTGACGCAGTTGGTGTATAGAATGTGTTACAGATACAGAAATCAGCCACAATACCACAATACAAACAACCACAATACAGGACCTACGGAGGACGTTTTGAAAACAGCTTACTCAAGCCTAGATAAGTCATTCAAACAATGTCAGGCTCACCATGGATGGATAGAGTGGTTTTATAGTTTTGTTATAAGAGTTGTTTCTGCATTACGAAAGCTTTCACACCGTAGAGCATGGTGTTATTTCCTCTCAATTTAAATCAACACACTCTTATTAAAACACCGGTGCGGTGGTTTAATTTKAGGCAGMTATTTGTTTAGGCGTGCCGCCAATGCAGCRAGATTATAAACATATTTTAATGAGGCGCCAGTCTGCTAAAACAATAGCCTTGGCTGAGATGTTTTAATTAGCTTAGGGAGTTTTTTATGATACTGGATTGATACTGCCGTAAATTAATTTCTATAATCGAYGTCTCTGTTGATAAAGTATTCAGAACAGATCATATCAAGATACATATTTGTACATTCCGGAAGGTTCCAACTGATGTGGGAAACACTGTTGTTTGTCTGGAATCTAATGTATCAAGATGGATTAAGTTGCTTAGTAACGTTTAGGATCTCATCTAGAAGACTTTGTTTTCTGCTTTTAGTTGGGAGGCTGTGGTAGAATGTGCTTCTGACAGGCAGTTGGTATTGACTAGAGGAAGGGCAGCCGATGCGCTGTAGAATCACAGTGGCGTTTAGTTACGCGGTTTGACGCAACACTTATCTCATTGAACGTTTGTGTCTTCTGATGGTTAAATTATTCAACTCTAACACATACAGTCTGGCAGTATGAGAGGAGTAAATGTTTTTKTTTTTTTAAGTATTTCTGCATCTATGTTGCCAAACAACATCCATTATAATTGCATAGTATTTCCAGTGCATTAGGTTAGTCTCTAAAATTGCATGTAGGCATGTTCCTACTCTCCAATATCACATAAAGATGATTGAAATATAGGACTTCTTCATTTCCCAGTGTGCAATATAATCAAATATTTTTTCATGTGTAGATCATGTAGTAGATGAGCATAGAATAACAAGTCATCACCCATCATCGTAGATTCACATTTCTGATTATGTCATCATTCCAAAACATGTATTATTTTCATTGGTTGAGCGTGTCTTCCATATGTAGAAGCTTAACCCCTGCAATGTATTGTGTTGTATATGTGCTGCACATAGGGATCAACGTGGATGTTGTCTTCATATTCAGTAATTTAACTAATATAATCGTCTTGTCAGACCACTACTGGAGCCAAGCTGCGCCTGCCGACAAAGTAGCCTAATGTAGCCACCGAGTGCAAGGATTCTTCCCCTTATTGACTAGTGATTCCTGCTACCCTAAAGCTTCTTGTCCTCTATCTAGATGTCCCRATGTAACATATTTTGTCAGCAAATAATATATATATATATTTTTTTAAAGAACACTGTAGAAGCCCATGTATACATGTTTGGGCATCTTAATGGGACACCAATATATTACCTCAACTTTGCAACAATATACTGTAGCGTCAGAAATGAGTTGTACATGTATGACCATCTTAATAAGGCACTTAATATAATACTTCAACTTGACAATGTACTGTATTTCCTGTAGCATCAACAATGCGTTGTTCATTTATAACCATCTTAATGTGGCATGTAATATGTTACATTGCACTTACTGTAGCCTCAGAAATGCCTCATATCCTTAGGTTACTTTTCCTGTCCACAAATGCTTGAGTGGGTTCGCAGAAGCCTAAGGTTGCGTGGCAACCTAGAAAAGTCAGAAGAGGTCAGGATGTGGTTTGGCTCCAGGTTTGGCTCCAGTATTGGTGTCGTCTGTCAAAGATTTACCCTTACTAAACATCAAACTGTCTATGTACACTGGCCAAGTTTGATTTCAAGGTGCACATTCTATACAACTGTAATTGAGTCACCTCAATTCCAATTGGGCACTTAAAACGAACATTACCCGATAAGCATGTTGAGTGAAACAATCAAAGAGGCTTGGGAAACAAACCACCTCAAAAAAACTAAGGAAGTAAATGTATRGAGCTGGTGAAAAGCCTGTGGAACAGCCCATCTCAGCCTCTGTGTCTCTCCCTCCCTCTCTCTCTCTCTCTCACTCCAGGACAAGGAGGTGAATCTGGAACAGGTGCATCGGCGTATGAACAGTCTTATGGACGAGGACATGGCGCACAAGCAGATCCCCGGCCCGTCTATCGAGATCTCTGCGCTGGACATCGGCAGCATGCAGCCCAGCCAGCAGCTGGAGTCTGTGCGGGACTACCCGGGCACGGGCCTGTCTGTGAGCGCCTATCTCCCAGGGGAGGGTCATGGGGGGGGCCTGGGTCGGACACTAGCTCAGGGCCCTGGCAGCACCCTCCCCCACCACCCCCTCAGCAGCTCCACCATCCCCTCCATTCAGTGCAAACACAGAGCTCCCAACGGGGGGCTGTTCCGACAGAGTCCCGCCAAGACGCCCATGCCAATGTCATATCAGGGAGTTCCCGGAGGACCCATCCCAGAAGCCATTGAGTCCACCCACAGTACATCCATCTAATGGTGCCATCTCAATGTCACATGTCCTTCCCCTCACCTGATATTCTAGGGGATTGTTGAAAAATATATGAAGAAAAAAAATATGAAAAGTCTACAAACGAGAAAAATAAGAGATTTTTATTACCTGTTGAACAACCGACATCAAAGGAAAAGCAAATTTTTTTTGTATATATTTGTAAATACTGAGAGAACGAAGTGAAGTTAAAGTGTATTTTGAATATTCTCAATTTTTCAAGTTGAGTTATAAAAAAACTAAATAAGATAAACAAAAAAAAATGTAAAAAAAATGACTGTTTGAATGGCTTTGTAAATTTTGTTCTATATGAATAATGACGCAAATTCATTGTGATTGTTTTCTAAGTGCCGAAAAAAATGTCTCTCCACAGTTCATTCTTAGATTACCATTCACCATAGGACATAATGTTGAACTCCAACTGTTATGCACCTCTTTAACAACCTTATACTTCAGTATCAGATAAGAATATTCCAAATAGATGGAATCATTTTGTTTGTAAGACATATATACATTTTTCAAGTTTTTTTTTTCTAACTTAAAGTCTTGGTGAATCATTGTTTAAGGCTGAAACTGAAGTTAACATTGTTTCTCATGAGTTCTACAGATTTATGAAATGGATGGTATTTTATTGAGCTCAATTTCAGCCCTATGTTGTCAAAGACAAGAGGGAGATACAGTCTCAGTCAGCCCCCAACAGCAAAGAAAGGCAGTCCTAGTGGTACTAGTGCCGTGTACAGCATAACATCAGCCACATTAAGGGATTGTTCAAAAGGAACCTTTAACGGACATAAATCATGATTGAATCATGCCCCTTCCAGTGTATGCTACATGTTTCCTTGATTGAGTGGGAGGGATGTTTAAAACAAAACGTTTATTTTTACATTTAACAAAAAAGGCTCATTTTAGTAAAAAATATATGTATTCATTTCGTACTTAAGGATTTATTGTTGAAAAGCTGTATACAGGTTCTCCTTTCAGAGCAGTGAAGTCATTTGAACTGCAGAGGGAGAAAAGTAGATATAGAATATCTCATATTTATCATTTGTAATAGAGCAATTATCACCAAGGGAGATGGAAGATAAAAGAGTGATATCAAAATTAGGAACTATTAGTTTTGGTAACAGCAGTTCAGGTGGCATATCCTAATGTCTAAATTCTGATGGAGCTCTGTTCATAAAACAAACAGAATTTCCCCCATCAATTAACCTGGGCACTTTGCAGAGCAGCAGTTTATGTCACATTTCCAACTGAAGATGAACTGCAAAACTTTACCAAGACTTTCATAAGTGCAATTAAAATGCAATTATGTCCTGCAGTATACTTTTTGTTTCTGTTTATTTCCTTTAGCCTGTCATTCTGGGAAACTCATTGCTAGGAAGTGAGATAGTGAATGTCAATCTCAGTGGTTATATTGTGTTGTCGTTCGTCACATCCTATATGCACAATACAACGTGTACCAGGAGTACTGATAGGTGATCTATGCTCATACTGTTAAAAAGGTTTTCATTTACTGGATTGTCCGTACCTCTTGGAAAATGTAACCAATTTCCCTGCAGAGCCATTGAGGGAAAGCAAAGAACGATAATTAAGTGATGTCATGAGAATAAACAGAACTACCATACCTCAAAGTGAGAGAATCATGTTTCGCATCACCCGTTCTCCGCTCATGCTTCTCAAACAAAATTGGCGAGGTTGTACGCCTGTATATTTTGTACAAGTACAAGTACTTACTAATGTGAACCAAAGTGATCTCATTTTACACTGTGTTCTGCATACAACCTGTGCCAATGATCCGCTAACAGTGGTGAAAGGCAAGTTCCACATTACTGTAAGGGTTGAGAGTGTTTCACTGCCTTACTGTGTACCCCCCGTTACTGTATCAATGCCCACACCACAAGATTCAAGAAAAAATTATTTAAAAAAAAGCTATCATATCATCCAGTCTGTAACAGTACATCTACGGAGACTCATTTAATTTATGAATATGCTGCTTGGAGTTTCTTAATCTTTAATAAAGAAATTTGGTTTACATATGTTTGTTTCTTCGAGTCATAGGGCATGTGACGATGGATAACACAYACAATACTATACATTTGTTATATCAACTGTTGGTCCTATATTCATTTCTTTTTAAACATTTTGAAAACACGAGCACTTAATTTAGATTTTTTGAAAACCATTTCCAGTGCTAACCACTGATATCATAGAAGTCCTATCTGCCTTGCTTGATTTGCTTGACATAATGTTCTCAGTACGATACAAATTAAAATCATCCCTTTGAGGTGGTGCTCCAACAGATCGCTGAGAATTGACCAAGCGACAAGTATCTCTTCATCACGACAGGGCCTTTACTTAAACCTGTAAATCTCAACAGGCAGAATGTTAATAGACGTCACCCCAGTGACATCGGATTGTTCCAGAGATAAAACGCTGGGGAGGTCGACATTGGCATGCAGTGTGTGTACTGTAGGCTTAAGAGATGACATGTCCTTACATTTTCAATGTATTGTATACAATACTGAAATAAGGCACCGTATAGAGTCTTCCTAATTATAAATAGTGTGAGAGAAGATACTGTGCTTCCTTCTCTTAAATGCTTTCTATTAGCTCAGCKTTTAGCTTATTCTATTATCAAATGCTCACAATAGAGGACATTTCATCCACCCCCTTACCCAATCGATAATTCATTTTAGATTGCATTGTGTACCGTGGTTCTCTTTCTGTCGGTATACACATTAATGGTACCTACCCCTTTCAGCAGGTGTGAGGAAGGTGTTAAATCACATGGACAAGCCTGCCATCCGCTGACACGACCCAAGTACCAATGTTAGAATACATCCTGTATACTCTGAGTGTACAAAACATTAGGAACACCTTCTTAATACTGACCTGCCCCCACTTCTGCCCTCATAACAGCCTCAATTCATCAGTGCATGGACTCTACAAGGTGTTGAAAGCATTCCACAGGGATGCTGGTCCAYGTCGACTCCAATTCTTCCCACAGTTGTGTCAAGTTGGTTGGATGTCCTTTGGGTTGGGGACCATTCTTGATTCACACGGGAAACTGTTGAGTGTGAAAAACCCAGCAGTGTTGCAGTTCTTGACACAATCAAATCAGTGTGCCTGGCACCTACTACCATACCTCGTTTAAAGGCACTTACATATTTTGTCTTGCCCATTCACCCTCTGAATGGCACACATACACAATCCATGTCTCAATTTTCTCAAGGCTTAAATATCCTTCCTTAACCTGTCTCCTCCCCTTCATCTACACTGATTGAAGTAGATTTAACAAGTGACATCAATAAGGGATCATAGCTTTCACCTGGATTCACCTGGTTAGTCTATGTCATGGAAAGAGCAGGTGTTCATAATGTTTTGTACACAGTGTATATATATCATCTCTCTCTCTCTCTCTCTCTCTCTCTCTCTCTCTCTCTCTCTCTCTCTCTCTTTCTCTCTCTCACTCACTTTTTTGCTCTCTTTCTCTCTCACAGTCTCTCTCTCTCTCTCACATTATCTATGTCTTTCTCTATATCTCTCTCTCTGTGTATCTCTCCCTCTCCAATTTCCTGCTCTGTCAATTAGGGCCGATTTAAGCAGGAGGTGCAGGATGCCAGCCGTCCTCTGTGTTTAATCTCAACCATTTAACATCTCCCCGACTGGTAGCTCAGACCTCTCCAAATAAACATCAGGAAAGGAAAAAAAGAAAAAGAACACATCACATTTTATCACTACCTGTTTCGTAGATTTCCCTCAAGAAATGTCTAATCATTTAGATTTGAGTCATGTCCATGGTCTTACCTTCACAGGTGAACATGCTCTGAAAAATCTACTGCCTTTTCAGAGGCTGATTTCGCAGGGGTCACAGCTATCTGTAAACGAGGGCATGGATGACACAACCTTTACTTAACATCTATTTATCTATGAAGTCCCGTTGAGGTCGGAAGACCTCTTTTACAAGGAAGACCTCTCCATATATATAGGGAGATAGGGAGATATAGGGAGACTTCTCCATAATATATAAGTCACTCTGATTGTGGCACCAGGTTTTTCTTTATTCAGTATTTAGAGGTTGTAGACACTGACTCTCATAATTCAAAACACTGGGGGTTGTCTTCATCTGTTCCTTGGGAAAGTGGTGTACAGCCCTAATCCGTTGGGTAATACTTGACCAAAGTATATGTAATACCAGTGTTCTAAGCTACAGTGTACATATGGCTTTAGTGCTTGTTACCCTTAAACATCTTCACATTTGCACACATAAGTAGTGGTATTTGACAGATTCACCTGCAGCCTCTGGCTCAGAGTTTATTGTCGACGATGTACCTCGTAAAAATAAAATWAAAATGTAAATTCATCTCTCCCTAGCAGAGTTGTRAGGAAGTGTTATGGGTCATTACATGACAGCTGACTGGGGGAAACATTAGATTTGACACCCACCTGGAGAAGGGATATTAGTGGGTGCGGAAATTCAGCGATACAGTGATTGAAATTTAAAGGCAATGTTCCCGCGTTAGCGGAGACGGCATTCACTGTAAACGCTGCATATGTCGGCTCAATAGGAAATAACCTTAAAACGATTYAGCGGTACAGACTGAATAGAGCTCTAACTTGACTTTGGCAGGAATAGTTGACAACCAAAATGTGATATTTCCTGCAAGACTGTATTATCTTCTGTCTCAACACTATGTTTTCTTTTAGATCCCTTTCTTTACTATCACATCTTGTCATCTTCATAAGACAATGAATACGGGGTTATTTTTTGTAGCCAAACTCCTTCCCCTGTACTATAGAGGCTGGTAAACCCAGAGGACAGAGGACAGAGGCTGGGCTGTTCTGTCTGATCTGAAAGCAGTGGTTAGTGTGAGTCTGAAGATAGAGACACAGCACAGCCTGACACAGGGGTTTGACGCCGGGAGGAGAAGAGGACAGGAGAGGGGAGGAGGAGATGAAGAAAGCGCAAGTAGCAGCAGCACATCCACACCCTCCTCCTATCACTACGTTAAAACAAAAGAATCCCCTGAGTCAGTCAGTCAGTCAGACAGACCAGCAATTTGAGTCACAGTCCACTGTCTCCACAGCAGGGCTGCTGGAGTGACCAAAAACACACAGAAAATATTGCTGCCTCACAAACCCGGCTTCACACACATCATATGGACGGTTTTAAATTGGAGTGCCCCCTCTGCGATTAGATGGAGGCAGACTGGCAGTCACCCAACTGGGAGGCTTCTGAGGAAGTCTTTCTCTTGCTGCGGCTCCTGCAACCTGACTGAACCTCGCCCCTTCTCCCTACATTCTTAGAAAAACAGGTGCTATCTAGAACATAAAATGATTTTTTGGCTATCCCAATAGGATAACCCTTTGAAGAACCCTTCCTGGTTCCAGGTAGAAGTCTTTTGGTTCCAGGTAGAACCATTTTGGGTTCCATGAAAAACCCTTTCCACAGAGCATTCTAAATTACATTGAACCCAAAAGGGTTCTACCTGGACATAAAAAGGGTTATTCTTTGGGGACAGCTGAAGAACCTTTTTTTCTAAGAGTGTAGCAGACTGATGAACACCCTGCCTCCTCAGCACTCAGCCATCTATTCATAACGCCAAGGCACAGATGTGCACCGCTGGAGTACAATCAGAGAGAGAAACTGCTTGGCAATTTTCTGGAATTTCAAATCCCCTTCCGCAGGTGAATTTTGCACCTGGGTTTACTGAAACGCTGCAGAACAAATAATCATTTGTATGACAAACGGATCTGTGTTCACGAAGGTCTGGCAGTCTGATGGTCTCCTACTATAAGAGTAGGAAGATGCCATGTCAGCCGCCATGGGAGGATGATGGAGAAAGACAAATGAAAGTGATTAAGATTGATTAACTTTGTATCCACCACAATAGTTATATTTTAAGCCCACCAAAATAGTTGTTAATCACACATAGTATAACACTTAGTCATACAGCATGAGAGTGAAAATCAACAAAGGGGAGTCCACAGGATGTAATGTATGTTATTCTTGTTCTCTAAGCTCCTTACATTTGGACTCGCGAAAAGCCTTTGATATTTGTTCCAGTCAGTGGAGTCACCATGTGTTTAATGGCCACACGCTGTGCCTGATGGGCTTTCAGTGACTAATCAGTCTTCTCCTCTGTCCATTAGTAGCAAGCAGAGGCAGAGTGGGGGGGGGGGGGCTTCACCACTGGATAGACAGTTCTTTCATAATGACTACAGCTCACAGCACCTCGGCTCACAGCACCACCTACGACCTCTAAAATAACAGTGTTTCAGGTCCCAATTCACAACCGCCATTATTTTCACTTCCATTCTTTCATGCTGTTTCCTTCTCTTCATAGTTAATATGATGGTTACAATGCCTTTCTGTTCAGTTAAATATTTGACTGATTTTAATGACTAGTACGACATGGGGCAAATAGGATTATAAGGTAACACTTTATTTTAAGGGGTCTGTAATAAACTATTTATAAGACATAAGCTGCCTGCCATCCAGGACCTCTACACCAGGCGGTGTCAGAGGTAGGCCCTAAAAATTGTCAAAGACCCCAGCCACCCCAGTCATAGACTGTCCTCTCTACTACCGCATGGCAAGCGGTACCGAAGTGCCAAGTCTAGGACAAAAAGGCTTCTCAACAGTTTTTACCCGCAAGCCATAAGACTCCTGAACAGGTAATCAAATGGCTACCCGGACTATTTGCATTGTGTGCCCCCCAACTAGAGAGTGTGTCATTGTATGGATCGGTGGATGATCAGGGATGACATTTTCTTTCTTCCCTGATAGCTAAAAATAAAAAATGTAATAGTTATGACACTGGCACAGAATAGGATTTGCATCCATTAAATGTTATTAGTAGTATATTAATTGTAGGCTATACAATGATAACACTTACAGTTTAAAAGTTAAATCAACTCCCTCTCCCTTTCTCACTCAAACATGTTTTGTTACTATTTCATTGCTAATGTTAATAATAATCACTTTAATTTGAGCCTGTGGCAACACTTAAGGTTGCATTAAGTTGCATTTTTACACAATTATTACATGATAGTTAATGTTGTAATTATGCATTGTTACACTGTAACTGGTAAAGTTCTATTCAATGCAGGTACACAAATGCAATTTCAAGATACCTACACAAAATAGCTACATAAAATTCCCATCAAACTACTTCAATTCAAACTTGTACAGTCTAGATTTTTCATTAAGTGCCCCAAATGTGAAGCAGCTATTAACTAATATAATTCATAATCAATTTTTAATCCATAATTGTGTGTGTGTGTGTAATATTATATTAACTAATATAATCCATCAGTTATACCTTAACCGCAGTGCAATAAAACATTAACTACAGTATAATAGTGCAACTTAATTTTAAGTGTTATCCACCCAGCTTTATATCCTATTATATCCTATTCTGTTGCTGACAGTAGCATGAAAACAATACCTTGCTTTTCTTCTGGCTAGTCTTTCCTCCCTAGCAACTGGATCTGCGTTGATCTTTTGTCTGTGCCGTGCAGCCACTCCTTATTAGACAACGGCATCTASAGTATAAAGATAATGTGCCTTGAAATAGCTTAAAATGCCATAAAATAGTGTAAAATTATAATATTCAGTATTCATACAACAAGTAAATATGAATTGCATGATTAAATGCTGTAAACTAGTGAAAACATGGGATAACGAAGCTACTGTCATTCAGGATAAYGGGTGACATTGTGGTATAACATTAAACTTTTGTTGTGCTGAAGGCCAAAAGAGTGATACTGAAGGACGGATTTCATACATAAACATATTTAACAGGCAGTTCCTTGGCCACCTATATAAAGTAATGACCTTGACCTATAAAGATTATCCTTACTTTTCATGTTTAATATTATGCTTTTTATAAAATAATAACATTAAAATTATGTTTTCTGTGTTGTACTGAAGGACATGCATTTTTGTTATTAGAGGGTGAACAAGTGAAATTATCAAATATTTCAGAGAGATTTACTCACCTCATCACATTGACAGATGGTCTTCAATGGGTATTTTTCTGTGATGTCACACACTGTCACATGATTACCATCATGTGATATGCTATGAAGTGTTTTTTTAAATCTTTGTTATACTGAATGACATTGATGAAGTCCGGACAAAAGTTATTCAAGTTTCTTTTTTTTTTTTGATACAGTACGTCGCCCATTATTGTATATGTTGTTGCAAACACTAACACAATTATGCCAATGGTGTTCATTTATATTTTTAGGAGGAATTTCTCAATTTTACAAACAAGTTTGTCATTAGAATTTACACTGAAGGACATTTTGACACTTTACAGCTCAATAACTCCCTTAATTTAATAGTTTACAACACAAATATTTCTGGGTCAAAAGAAGGGTAAGAGTTGAGTGATTTAATATTATATTTATACATATTTATCTTTTTATGTTAAATGAATGGCCTTCGGACACCAAATGTACGTCTCGCCTTTGACCCATTTATTAAGGGTCCACCTTAGCTGCTGCATAGGCAGCAGCAACTCTTCCTGGAATATACAGGGGTGATGTTTTCCTCCTGTGAGCTGTGTAACACCCAGTGTTTGTAATGCCCCTGACAGTGGAAAGAGAGAGAGAGAGAGAGTTGAGTTTTAATTCAGGATGAGGCATCTAGATAAATATGTGTCAGAGTAATTTGCCGTCATTGGCTCACACGGGGTGCTGCTGGTCATGAATCAAGAGTCGTAGAATCTTGCCTCATCATGACTCAGCGGAGTGTCACTCAAATGATATTTTTTTTATAACTTTGCTGGTGGTTTAGGAATTCATTAGGTAGTGTGTGCATCTCTGACCTCTTAGCATGTCCAAGGGCTCTATTCAATCTGTATTTCTGAAGTGCTACAGATTGCGCGATAGAAATGTAAAGGTAGCCTCCCGGGTGGTGCAGCTGTCTAAGGCACAGCATCGCAGTGCTTGAAGTGTCACTACAGCCCTGGGTTCGATCCCGGGCTGAGTCACAGCCGGCCGTGACCGGGAGACCCATGAGGCGGCGCAATTGACTTCGGTTGCCAGGTGTACGGTGTTTCTTTCTGACAAATTGGTGCGGGTTGCTTCCGGGTTAAGCGAGCAGTGTGTCAAGAAGCAGTGTGGCTTGGCAGAGTTGTGTTTCGGAGGATGCATGGCTCTCAACCTTCGCCTCTCCTGAGTCCATATGGGAGTTGCAGTGATGGGACAATACTGTAACTACCAATTGGGGAGAAAAAGGGGTATATATATATATTAATAAATGTTTAAAGTTATTTCCGATTGAGCCGACATACTGTATGCAGTGTTTACCGTGAATGCAGTCTGCGCCTACGTGGGAACACACTATCTACCTAGAGAGTTTATCTGTTTTTTTACTAGCTGTTAACATACCACCACAGTCAGAGGCTGCCACTTAGACAGCATTGAATGAGCTGTATTCTGCCATAAGCCAACTAGAAAACACTCACCGAGACGCGGCACTCCTAGTAGCCTGGGACTACTAGGAGAAATCTCGCTAAATCTCACCTGTGAGCTGTGTAACACCCAGTGTTTTTAATGCCCCTGACAGTGGAAAGAGAGAGAGAGAGAGAGTTGAATTTTAATTCAGGATGAGGCATCTAGATAAATATGTGTCAGAGTAATTTGCCGTCATTGGCTCACACGGGGTGCTGCTGGAAATCTCGCTATGCCCTCCGACGAACCAAACAAGCAAAGCGTCAATACAGGACTAAGATCGAACTGTACTACRCCGGCTCTGATGGTCGTCGGATGTGACACGAGCCTACCAGATGAGCTAAACCACTTCTATGCTCGCTTTGAGCCAAATAAAACTGAAACATGCACGAGAGCACCAGCTGTTCCGGAAGACTGTGTGATCACCCTCTCCGCAGCCGATGTGAGTAAGACCTTTAAACAGGTCAACAGTCTGGCCTCAGGGCCAGATGGATTACCAGGATGTGTACTGCAGGCATGCGCTGACCAACTGGCAAGTGTCTTTACTGACATTTTCAACTTCTCCCTGTCCGAGTCTGTAATACCAACATGTTTTAAGCAGACCACCATAGTGCCTGTGCCGAAGAACACTAAGGTAACCTGCCTAAATGACTACCGACCCGTAGCACTCACGTCCGTAGCCATGAAGTGCTTTAAAAGGCTGGTCATGACTCACATCAACACCATTATCCCAGAAACCCTAGACTCACTCCAATTTGCATACCGCCTCAACAGATCCACAGATGATGCAATCTCTATTGCACTCCACACTGCCCTTTCCCACCTAGACAAAAGGAACATCTATGTGAGAATGCCATTCATTGACTACAGCTCAGCGTTCAACACCATAGTGCCCTCAAAGCTCATCAATAAGCTAAGAACCCTGGGACTAAACACCTCCCTCTGCAACTGAATACTGGACTTCCAGACGGGCCGCCCCCAGGTGGTAAGGGTAGGTAACAACACATCCGCCACGCTGATCCTCAACACAGGGTTCTCTCAGGGGAGCGTGCTCAGTCCCCTCCTGTACTCTCTGTTCACTCATGACTGCATGGCCAGGAACGACTCCAACACCATCATTAAGTTCACCGACAACGACGAGACAGCCTACAGGGAGGTCAGAGACCTGGCCGTGTGGTGCCAGGACAACAACCTCTCCCTCAATGTGATCAAGACAAAGGAGATGATTGTGGACTACAGGAAAAAGAGGACCGAGCACRCCCCCATTCTCATCGACGGGGCTGCAAGTCTCTCGACAGGTTGAGAGCTTGAAGTTCCTTGGTGTCCACATCACCAACGGACTGACTTGGACCATCCAAGCACACCAAGACAGTCGTGAAGAGGGCACGACAAAACCTATTACCCCTCAGGAGACTGAAAAATGTGGCATGGGTCCTCAGATCAAAAGGTTCTACAGCTGCACCATCGAGAGCATCCTGACTGGTTGCATCACTGCCTGGTATGGCCTGTGATGAGGCCTCCGAACGTAATGCACTACAGAGGGTAGTGCGAACGACCCAGTACATCACTGGGGCCAAGCTTCCTGCCATCCAGGACCTCTATACCAGGCGGTGTCAGAGGAAGGCCCTAAAAATTGTCAAAGACTCCAGCCACCCTAGTCATAGACTGTTCTCTTTGCTACCACACTGCAAGTGGTACCGGACCGCAAAGTCTAGGTCCAAGAGGCTTCTAAACAGCTTCTACCCCCAAGCCGTAGGACTCCTGAAGACCTAATTAAATGGCTACCCAGACTATTTGCATTGACCCCCCTCTTTTACACCGCTGCTACTCTCTGTTGTTATCACCTATGCATAGTCACTTTAATAACTCTACCTATATGTACATATTATCTCAACTAACCGGTGCCCCCGCACATTGACTCTGTACCGGTACCCCCTGTATATAGTCTCGTTATTGTTATTTWACTGCTGCTTTTTAATTACTTGTTACTTCTATTTCTTATCTGTATTTTTTTAAACTGCATTGTTGGTTAGGGGCTCGTAAGTAAGCATTTCACTGTAAGGTGATATTCGGCGCATGTGACTAATACAATTTGATTTGAACATTGCATTACATTTCAATTGGGCTTTTGACTTCCGCGATACGGATTGAATACAGCTTTATTTGGCACTAAAGTTAAACCCCAAGGATCTCTCTAATCTAGAAATAATAATCACATTTACTAAATCATCCTACCACACAATGTARTGCCATCCTCATCCTTCCACATAATGTAGTGCCATCCTCATCCTTCCACACAATGTAGTGCCATCCTCATCCTTCCACACAATGTAGTGCCATCCTCATCCTTCCACGCAATGTAGTCCCATCCTCATGCTTCCACACAATGTAGTGCCATCCTCATCCTTCCACACAATGTAGTGCCATCCTCATCCTTCCACACAATGTAGTCCCATCCTCATCCTTCCACACAATGTAGTGCCATCCTCATCCTCACACAATTATGCCATCCTCATCCTTCCACACAATGTAGTTCCATCCTCATCCTTCCACCAATGTAGTGCCATCCTCATCCTTCCACCAATGTAGTCCATCCTCATGCTTCCACACAATGTATCCATCCTCATGCCTTCCACACAATGTAGGCCATCCCATCCTTCCACAATGTAGTCCCATCCTCATCCTTCCACACAATGTAGTGCCATCCTCATCTTCCACACAATGTAGTGCCATCCTCATCCTTCCACACAATGAGTCCCATCCTCATCCTCCACCACAATTAGTGCCACCTCATGCTTCCACACAATGTAGTCCATCCTCATCCTTCCACACAATGTAGTCCCATCCTCATCCTTCCACCACAATGTAGTGCCATCCTCATGCTCCACACAATGTAGTGCCATCCTCATCCTTCCACACAATGTATCCCATCTCATCCTTCCACACATGTATTCCATCCTCATGCTTCCACACAATGTAGTCCCATGCCTCCTCATCCTTCCACACAATGTAAGTGCCATCCTCATCCTTCCACATAATGTAGTCCATCCTCATCCTTCACACAATGTAGTGCCATCCTCATCCTTCCACACAATGTAGTCCATCCTCATCCTTCCACACAATTGTCCCATCCTCATCCTTCACACAATGTAGTCCCATCCTCATCCTTCCACACAATGTAGTCCCATCCTCATCCTTCCACACAAGTAGTCCCATCCTCATCCTTCCACACAATTAGTGCCATCTCATCCTTCCACACAATGTAGTTCCCATCCTCATCGCTTCCACCAATGTAGTGCCATCCTCATCCTTCACACAATGTAGTCCATTCTCATCCTTCCACACAATGTAGTCCCATCCTCATGCTTCCACACAATGTAGTCCATCCTCATCCTTCCACGCAATGTAGTGCCATCCTCATCCTTCCACGCAATGTAGTCCATCTTCATCCTTCCACGCAATGTAGTGCCATCCTCATCCTCCACGCAATGTAGTGCCATCCTCATCCTTCCACACAATGTAGTGCCATCCTCATCCTTCCACTAATGTAGTGCCATCCTCATCCTTCCACACAACTGTAGCCATCTATCCTTCCACACAATGTAGTGCCATCCTCATCCTTCCACACGAATGTAGTGCCATCCTCATCTTCCAGACAATGTAGTGCCATCCTTCATCCTTCCCATACAATGTAGTGCCATCCTTCATCCTCACACGGCAATGTGTGCCATCCTCATCCTTCCACACAATGATGTGCCATCCTCAATCCTTCCACATAATGTAGTGCCATCCTCATCCTTCCACACAATGTAGTGCCATCCTCATCCTTCCACATAATGTAGTGCCATCCTCATCCTTCCACATAATGTAGTGCCATCCTCATCCTACCACACAATGTAGTGCCATCCTCATCCTTCCACATAATGCAGTGCCATCCTCATCCTTCCACATAATGCAGTGCCATCCTCATCCTTCCACATAATGTAGTGCCATCCTCATCCTTCCACATAATGCAGTGCCATCCTCATCCTTCCACATAATGCAGTGCCATCCTAACACCATGAGTTGTACTACATGCCAAGAGTAAAATGCCTTTTCCAATCGATATGTAGTGTACGTGTCTGTACGTGTGGAAATTACAAACGTATCTAAGTAATCACAGATACAGACATAGGATCTTAATTTGAGCCTGTTTGCTACAGCAGGAAAATGATTATGTTGATTATAAATAATCGACATTTTTGTAGGGTTTGATACATTTTTGTTAAAGGGAAAGTCAAGTTTGACATTTCTAAGTGGAAATTACAAACTTTAGAAGCCGTTTTAAACCTCAAATACATTACAAGTTTGACATTTTATATATTGCAGGAAGTTCTCCTGCAACAGGGTGATCAAATTATTATCCTACATCTGTATGCAGAGACTGCACCTAGCTATGCAGGTCAGCCCCAACTCCAGCCCCAGACAGCTACTGTGGAGACCGGTGCCTGCCTGCTCTTCTGTCTTATCTCTGACAACACAGCTGTGCCCAAAGTGCTGACCTTGAGAAGTAATTTGTTGGATCAATATTTGCTAGGTTTGAAGAGTGAGGAGGAAGGAAAGTCTGCTTGTGGACTGAGTTTTACAGATTTAGTGCATTTCAATAGCACTCATACAAAAGACTCCTTAAATTTAACACCATTTACCACAAAATTAACTATGGTGTATGAGTATCATTTTACTCTGTTTGCAGGATGTGGAGAACAGTACATGAAACATGGAGAAGAATCATCTCATTAAGTTATTTACTATTCACATACACTATATATACAAAAGTATGTGGACACCCCTTCAAATTAGTGGATTCAGCTGTTTCAGCCACCCCTGTTGCTGACAGGTAATTCAATCGAACACACAGCCATGCAATTTCCATAAACAAACATTGGAGGTAGAATGGCSTTACTGAAGAGCTTAGTGACTTTCAATGTGGCACCATCACAGGATGCCACCTTTTCAACAAGTCAGTTTATAAAATTTCTGCCCTGCTAGAGCTGCCCCGGTCAACTGTAGGTGCTGTTATTGTGAAGTGTAAACGTCGAGGAGCAACAACGGCTCAACCGCAAAGTGGTAGTCCATACGAGCTCACAGAATGAGACGGCCGAGTGCTGAAGCATGTATCGCGTAAAAAAATTATTTTCTCAGTTGCAACACTCACTACGAGTTCCAAACTGCCTCTGGAAGCAACATTAGCACAAGAACTGTTCATCGTGAGCTTCAGAAAATGGGTTTCCATGGCCGAGCAGCTGCACACAAGCCTAAGATCACCACTCGCAATGCCATGCATCGGCTGTAGTGGTGTAAAGCTCTCTGCCATTGGACTCTGGATTAGTGGAAATTAGTTCTCTGGAGTGATGACTCAYGCTTTACCAACTAGCAGTCCGCCGGACTAATCTGGGTTTGCCGGAGGCCAGGAGAATGCAACCTGCCCGAATGCATAGTGCCAACTGTAAAGTTTGGTGAATAAGAAATAATGGTCCTGGTCCCGTGTGGCTCAGTTGGTAGAGCATGGCGCTTGCAACGCCAGGGTTGTGGGTTCATTCCCCACGGGGGGACCAGGATGAATATGTATCAACTTTCCAATTTGTAAGTCGCTCTGGATAAGAGCGTCTGCTAAATGACTTAAATGTAAATGTAAATAATGGTCAGGGGCTGTTTTTCATGGTTCGGGCTAGGTCCCTTAGTTCCAGTGAAGGGAAATGTTAACGCTACAGCATACAATGACATTCTAGACGATTCTGTGCTTCCAACTTTGTGGTAACAGTTTGGGGAAGGCCCTTTCCTGTTTCAGCATGACAATGCCCCCGTGCACAAAGTGAGATCCATACAGAACTGGTTTGTCGAGATCGGTGATGAAGAACTTGACTGGCCTGCACAGACACCCTGACCTCAACCCCATCGAACACCGTTGCGATGAATTGGAACGTCAACTGCAAGCCAGGCCTAATTGCCCAACATCAGTGTTCGACCTTACTAATGTTCTTGTGGTTGAATGGAAGCAAGTCCCCGCAGCAATGTTTCAGCATTTAGTGGAAAGGCTTCCCAGAAGAGTGGAGGCTGATATGTCAGCAAAGGTGGGACCAACTCCATATTAATGCCCAATGTTTTGGAATGAGATGTTCGACAAGCAGGTGTCCACAAACTTTTGGTAATGTAGTGTGTGTGCAGTGYACGGAAAATGTATACAATGCAAAACATGGAAAATATGCTAATGTTTTCATGTATGCACTATGCAGATTCGCCATCCATGGAAATGCCTTAGCCAGCCTAGCAGCCTAGATTGAGTTGCATTCAACATTTATGAATTTCATTTACAGGCGAGAGAATTGTCCCTCCAACGCATATTTACTGTCGATTTCTCCACGATCTATTAAAGCTTTTGAAAATACCATTCTAGCCAATTGCTTATATCATCATGGTAATGGATTTTTCCATCTTTTTGCACATAGAGTAACTACAGGCTTGACCTTTATAACGGGTGGGAGATGCATATAAAGCTGACCATGCCCTTCCTCTAAAACAAATTTTCTTTGTACTGAAGCCTACAGATGTAGGATCTTAATTTGAGCCAGTTTGCTGCCGTATGAAGATAATCCTGCAACAACAGGACATGTGAATTATTTTGTGGATTATAATTAATTAACATTTTTGTATGGGTTGATACATTTTTCTTTAGGGTAAATCAAGTCTAAAATGTCAAAGGTCAAACATTAGAAGCCTTTTAAAACTCAAATACACTAAAAGTTTACATTTCCTGCTGTGTAGGAAAATTCTCACCAACAAAAGAGTGAACAAATTATATCTGTACTGTAATACCTTTGTATTCCATACTGGGCTATATACTCTTAGCTCACATAGATTGGACCCAGTCCATACAGATCCATATAGGGGGTATCAAGGCTACCGGTAATCACATGTTTTCATCAATGACCTCCCGCTCCTTTGCCCTCTTTATTGGATCATGTCAAAGAGGAACAGGAGCTCCAGAAAAGGTTGACAGATAAATGKCCCTGTCACTGGTGATAAATGGAAGCCCTGCGAGCTGCTCTCAGCTGCCCAGCATGCKCAGCCTGGGCCCTGTAAACTAAGCATATCATTAATTATCCTTCCCTAGTCTTTTAGCCCTGTGGGTGAGATCAGAATCTCTGAGATTTTTACTTTAGCAGGAGTAGTATAGGCTGGATTTGAGTGTCGATGGCGTAAAGGTGTTATATAACTGATTAAACTCAGAATTCGGGAGTATGGGAAGAGATTAGATGTAGAATTAGGGCAATATWGATATCTCGAGAGCTTKGGACTTTAAGGTTGTATCTGCAAAAAGACAATTCTGAGGTAATTGGCTTTACATTTCCGAACCCTCATTGGTTTGAACAGTGTCAGCAAATTGTTTATCTTGTATTCTTTTGAACTTAACAACATGACTTGATAGCTAAAGAATGATAGCTAAAGAACATTGATAGCTAACGGACATTGAACAGAACAAGGCTATATCTGTAAATACATTTTGACGAAAAAAATCTGATAGATCCAAAACTCTCAATCTGTTATTTTAATTGACGAGGATACGTTCGAACATYACGCTTTACGCAAATAGGATCATTATAAAAGCTATCATTATAAAATCACTTGTTTTTTATTGTAAATTCAACAGTGGTTTTGAATGCTCATACTATAGAACCAGCCATAGAGATCCTTTGTCTTGTTCATGTCTATGGAACCATCTACCAAATAGATTACAAAACATTTGCTCAACACTTTTTGCGAAGACAATGTCGTAGACAATAATTTGACTCAATGAAACACTGTCAGCCTGCGGCCCTCTTTATCTTATTCAAATTATTGAATTATCTCTGCCACAGTTGAATTTCCATTGAGCTGGTTAATGAGTTTCCTCCCCTCCAATCCATGCACACCCAGCCAGCGCTGACAATTTACTTTGTCAGCTCACGAATCACTTAATGCAATACCTTAATGAAATCACACAGTGATTGGAGGTTTTCAGCCATAACCTGTGAGTGTTCCCTATTAAGGTTCTCTCCCTGACCTGGCCCGTTCCACTAATCTCCAAATAGCACAATGAGTTTTTGCCCTCCCAGCACATTGAGGTCAACCTTCAAATGAAAATGAGGTTTCAGATTAGYGGTGCAATTAGATATTTGCACGTGTCCCGCCGGGGTTCTGTATCAATTCCCCGTATTACGGCAATAAAACTCCATATCAATCTTTGCACTGAGGAATACAAATGTATAAGAAATTATAAAAGATAATTGTTTGACTAAGCCAACTTTGATGGGGGTCAAGAAAAATCTAAACACATCATGAGGGTCCGCAGAGGCACGCGGGTCTGCTTACCCACATCCATACCCACACATGAAGTCAGAGCCTTTTTTAATTTCCTGCAATTCTACACATTTGATCCGYGGGCCTGCAAAAGGGGGCTGCCGGTTGCCCATCCTTGGGCTAAGCGATAGATTACTTCCATTCGGGACTATAGGATTAGCGTCATTTGGCGATGCCACGTGGAGGGAGACATGATAATGTATGGATAATGTATGGATATTGCCATTGCGGAGGCACCCAAAGAGGCATGGGGAGGTCATAGAACACATCAATTACATGCACATTACAGCAACCAGCTCGTAGGAGACGATAGGACGATAGTTAATGCCAACACAGCCAATTACAGAAGGGGTCATGACCTGGGTCACAACATCTTCCATTATTATTTAGATGCATCAACCTGGATGGTATTAAATAACAACCATAACCAACAGAAGTATAACACTACAACATATATGTTTGCACTGACATTTATTTCCAACACGTCAATGTAACACAAAATTAATGGTATTTCATTCAATAGAATAGTTCCATTCTAATGACTGCCATGGACCGCAAAAGCCCCCCCCCTCCTTTCAGCAAGATCAGTCATCCGTTACCAAATTCAGGTGCTGCAACAACTCCCTGAATCTCAACGTCTCCAAAACCAAATAAATAACCATCGACTTTTGCAAAAACTGGGTTTACACGTGATCAGGGGTGTATTCATTCCGCCGATTCTGTTGAAAAACGTTTCTTAAACGCAAGCAAACAGAACAAAACGGGAATTTGTCCACTAGAAACTCTCGCTGGCAACTGTTGGACTAATGATTACACCCAATATCAGCTAGAYGCAGGCAAGAGTGTGCAAGGCGGTATTGAATGTTACTGTCTTTCCATGTGTCTCTGTCCGTCACCTCAAATTTGTCTCTCGACCTGTGTGCACCTCCGTTGTAAACATTAATTCATTCATAGGCTAGGTTGTAGGAACCTCATGATGGGTATAGGGAATATTTGAGTACCATGTAGTAGCCTCAACCATTGAACTGGGTGAATGGAATATGGAGTAGGCAAATACTCCGTTCGTAAGACAAGAGGGATAGACTGCCTGACGACAGAGAGGGATAGACTGCCTGACACAGAGAGGGGATAGACTGCCTGAGACAGAGAGGGATAGACTGCCTGACACAGAGAGGGATTGACTAGCCTGAAGAACAGAGAGGGATAGACAGCCTGAGATAGAGAAGGGATAGACTGCCTGAGAACAGAGAGGGATAGACAGCCTGAGACAAGAGAGGGATAGACTGTGCCTGAGACAGAGAGGGATAGACTGCTGACACAGAGAGGATAGACTGCCTGAGACAAGAGAGGGATAGTGCAGGTGATAATGATTTCTTACCTCCAGCCCTGTGCCAGAGCTTCTGTGGAGAGTGCATGAATATTTAAGGTTTGTCAGAAGCGGCATGGTCTCCCTCTTTATATTATGATAAAATACTCCCAGGTTGTTTAGAACACCACAAGACCTGTTCCTCTCCTACTGTGTGTATGGTCTCTCTCGTCTCTCTCTCTCTCTCCTCTCTCTCTCTCTCTTCTCTCTCTCTCTCTCTCTCTCTCTCTCTCTCTCTCTCTCTCTCTCCTCTCTCTTCTCTCTCTCTCTCTCTCTCTCTCTCTCTTCGTTCTCTCTCTCGTTCCTCTCTCTTCTCTCTCTCTCGTCTCTCTCTCTCTCTCTCGCTCTCTATCTCTACAAATGTGAAATAAAACTTGAATTCATA
>NC_036858.1:6136962-6287192 GCF_002910315.2 Salvelinus sp. IW2-2015 | reverse complement strand
CACCAAAGATCTTAAAACCTGAGCATAATAAGAGCGAGCGGTAGACTGCCTGCCTGACACAGAAAGGGATAGGCTACCTGCCTGACACAGAGAGGGGATAGGCTGTCTGCCTGACCATATGTGTTTTGTGCTACCCTTCAAAAGAACTTCCAAGAACTGTACAACACACATGTACAGTAAGTAATATACAGTATGTTATTTTAGGGCATTATTTATCTATTATCTCCTTATCTGTAAAATGGTCTTTCATTGGTACTTTTCCTTAAAACGTTTCAATGTACCATTTTGGACAATTGGAATTAGTAATGAGTTTCCAGACTTAGGACAGGGGGAGAACACCTTGTAAGAGCTTTGTCACAAGGATAGGCTGAGTGCCTTATAACAGGCAAATATGGAATGAAGTGTCCATTTGAAGAGAACASATCCACAGTTCCAGAGCACCTGTCAACATATTTTGAGATTGTTTGACAAGGACATGCAAAGTGTGAAAGTCAGAGAACATAACGTATTATGAAACCTACCTACACAGAATGGTAGCCTATGTCTTGGACACAGCGTACCTAGTGGTACCTAAACCCTCCAACACCTCTACCATTCTCTGTGACTCACCTCCCTATGCATCAGGGACGGTTGCTTCTTAAAGGGAACCCTCTTAAAGGGATGCCTCKTAAAGGGTTGCCGAACAGTAGCTGTTGACCATTAAACACAGTTTTAGGGCTCTATTAAATCTGTATGGCAGAAGTTCAGCATTACACCGTGATTGAAATTTAAAGGCAATGTTCCTGCGTTAGCGGAGATTGCATTCACTGTAAACGCTGCATTTGCCTCCTCAATCGGATATTACCTTTACATTTATATTGTGCAATCTCTAACCCTTCAGCGATACAGCTTGAATATAACCTTTAATAGCCTTGGCCTCCTTTTCCTCTATGGTGTCACGCGGTGACCAGCGTGGTCCAGACACTTTGTTTACAGAGGAAGAGGAATCACTCCCTTCCCTGGTGGCGTGGTGGCGTGGTGGAATCATTTAGCACCTCGTTAGGGAAGCTGGAGGGGGGAGAGATGGGGAATGAGAGAAGGTGAGGATGAGGGAGAGAGCCGCCTGCCTGTCTGGCAGACTGCTGGTTGCTGGTGGTGGTGCTGTTGATGACGAGTGGCCCTGATATAGCTATTATGAAAGACCCGGGGCTGTATGTATCAAGCRTCTCAGAGTAGGAGTGCTGATCTAGGTTTAGATCCTCCCCTTGTCCATGTAATCTTATTCATTGTGGTCTAAAAGGCTAAACTGATTCTAAATCAGCCCTCTTACTCTGTAAGGCTTGATACAAGCGACCCCTGACTGGGTCCAGCAGACAGTGTGTGATCTAGGGGCAGAAGGGGAGGAAGTTGAGAAGTGAGAGAGGAAGGGAGAGGAGAGGATAGGAGAGGGGAGGGGAGAGGTCTGACCCTGATCTCAGTGATATGGGTTTGAAAGTGGCAGATGCTCCTGAAATTATTTAAAGGCGCAGTGCAGTCAAAAACATGATATTTCTGTGTTTTATATATATATCCACACTATGAGGTAGGAATAATACTGTGAAGTTGTGATAATGCCCTTTTAGTGTAAGAGCTGTCTGAAAAGACTGCCTGAAATTTCTGCCTGTTTTGTCAGGATGGAGTTTTAGCCTGCCTGGTGACTTCATCAGGCAGTAATTTAGTTAATAGACCAATAAGAAAGAGTTCCAAACCTCTCTGCCAATAACAGGTAGTTTTCAGTTGTCCCTTTCCCACCCAGACCACTCCAAGACAGTACTAGAAAAATTATTGCTTGAAAAACAGCTCTTTATTGTTGTTTCTTTTTGACCACTTTCATTGAAAACAATCACATAAAGGTACTTACATGTTACACATAAATGATTTTATATTGAGATAAAAATGGTTGCATTAGACCTTGAAAGACTACCAGAAGAGCTTAATCATGTGTTTTGTAACGTTTGCACCTGTTATTGTCAGGGGAGAATATTTATGTTTTAAGACCTTGTTAAATTTGTATTAACTTAATCTCTTTTGTCAACCTTTTAACATAAAGTGCTTTTCATGCTGTTCCCTTATGGCAATAACAGGGTTGGACCTAGCACCGCACTGCTGCACAAACTTAATAAATCAGGCTTTAGATGCATGAAATTATGAACGCTATTTGAGTCTCACTCCGTCTCAAAAGGATAGGCCTACATTATTAACCCTAACAGAATATAAACAGCATTAAAAATACAACTGTGTATATGAATGATAAAATATGAATGTGTTATAAAGTGAGTGTTAATATTAACTGCTAAAAGCAGCTAAGCTGATTCACTCTTTAACTTCAGCAGCCAGTGAATATGTGGCAATTCCCACATTTTTTTCCCCGGCCATAATACTACTGTACGTTGCCCTGGGATCTACGTGTGACGACAGCATATAAAAGAGTAATGAAATGCAAGCTAGACTCAATTCAGTCTGCTGTCATGGTCCGATGTGGTCTGTATAATCAGATGTCAGAAGCACTCTTGTCATGTTGATGCTACCTGTTGAGGAGAGCTTTCTGTCCAGTTATGCAACAGCCAAGATTCACCATGTACGGAGCAGTCGTTCCCTACGGTCTGACACGGACACGTCAGCCCGATGTGACACTGTGATGCTATTGGTCACTTTGCAGCTCCTTGTATCTGTAGCTTATCAAATCATTTGGCAGTATTTCTATCAGGATAAAAAATAAACAGAATTGCAAAACTGTCAGTGGATGGTTTGGAGGATATTATGGAAAATGTTTCCAGATCTGCATGCTTGTGATATCAAATCAAATCAAATTGTATTTGTCACATGCACCGAATACAACCTTACAGTGAAATGCTTACTTACAAGCCCTTAAATAAGTGTTAAGTAAAAAACAGATAAGATAACAAATAATTAAAGAGCATCAGTAAAATAACAGTAGTGAGGCTATATACAGCAGGTACCGGTACAGAGTACGTGTGCGGGGGCACAGGTTAGTTGAGGTAATTGGGGTAATATGTACATGTAGGTAGAATTAAAGTGACTATGCATAGATAATGAACAGAGAGTAGCAGCAGTGTAAAAGGAGGGGGCAATGCAAGTAGTATGGTTAGCCATTTGATTAGATGATTGGATATTATGGAAAATTATTCAAATGCCATCATCACAACTATCTCGTAGAATTTTCCCTATAACCATGCATTTGTTAATCTCTTGCGAATCTGCCTATTGGAACTGTCACCTGATTGGACAGTTGGCACTTAGCCCTCCAACAGAGAGACAACCAATAGGAGCTAGTCTGTGGGAAATGTCCTCGTCCAATCATCTAAACGTGAAAGTGACGCTGAGGTAGTCATCCAAAGTGCACACGCGCCCCCCTGGCTAGGTGCAGCATGCTCACTCACATTGGATCAGAGCTCAGCATGTGAAGAAATACATTGAAGTGGATCACTGAATTGGTACATTGTCACATTGCCAGTGTTGATAGCCTACTGAGCCCTCAGATGGCTTCACAATGTCCTTTACTGTGTTCATCCCCACTCTTGTGGAAATTGCATCAATTTAATCCAACATTCTACGGGAGAGTCACTACTTTAGAATCAAACTTTATTTCAGACCAAAAAAAGATCACGTTTTCACCATGTAATGCAACACAAGCCCCAATACTTCACATCTGGGAAATTCTTGGAAAACAGAATTTTGAAATATTCTAATTAGATGCCTAAAGCGAAATGTAAATTGTCATACCCACTCCACTGGAATATTTAGCACAGATAGCGCAATTGAAAGACTTGTTCACCTTTTTGGCAATTCATATTTGCAATAAACCTGTTAGGGCTTGGTTTGTCTGCCAGGGGCCATGTATAGTTTCACATAAGCCATTAGCTAATGTGCATAAATCTTTCATTTTAAGCAAAAGACCTGAGGTTGTTTTTACACTGCTCTTGTTCCTGCAGTAAAACATGTATTCTGTGTATTTGTATTTGTATTTATTAGTGATCCCCATTAGCTGTTGCCAAGGCAGCAGTTACTCTTCCTGGGGTCCAAACACATTAAGGCACTTACATCAAATATAAAACAAAAGATAAAACAGTACAATATATAACATTATTACACCAACACATATCTATAATACAAAATGTATATTACCACCATACAACAATATTATAATGTACGTGTGTGTAGAGTGCGTGTGCTAGCGCTTGTGTGCGTATGCGTGTGTCTGTTGTAAGGTTCTGTATTTMTTTTCTTAGTCAACCTTGTGTTCTGTTTCGTTGTGTTCTTGAACGTAGCTCTGTTTTCTTTGTGTTCTTGAACGTAGCGCTGTCTTTCATTTTTGCTCATTGATTTCACCTGTGTTAGTTACTCACCTGGTCTCATCAGCTCCTTACTGAGTTCAGTTCATTCTGGTAGTGACTTTGTGAGATATTGTTAGTTTTGACTTTACTAAGCCTTTTCCTAGCTCGCTTGTGAGAACCAGTTATATATAGCCTTCAGTCCTAGTTGATTCACCTGCCTGTTTGCCCACCTGTGTATGACCATTGCCTGCCTGCGACCACGATTTCTGCCTTCTGCGAAGGCGAAATAAACACCTGCCGTGCTCTGCGTGTGAATCTAAACCTTTTTCTCCCTGATTATTCATTACATCTGTACCTTTTATGTGTCTCTTTACAGTCCCCTCTGTTCCATAAGGTGTGTTCTTTAAATCGGATTCTACTACTTGCATCAGTTGCCTGATGTGGAATAGATTTCCATGGAGTACTGTGCACCTCCCATAGTCTGTTCTGGACTTGGGGATTGTGAAGAGACCTCTGGTGGTATGTCTTGTGTGGTATGCATGGGTGTCCAAGCTGTGTGCTAGTAGTTTAAACAGACACCTCGGTACATTAAGCTTGTCAACACTTCTTACAAAAATAAGAAGTGATGAAGTCAATCTCTCTTCCACTTTGAGCCATGAGAAATTGACATGCATATCATTAATATTAGCTCCCCGTATTGTTAAGGGCCAGCTGTGCTGTGCTGTCCTGTTCTGAGCCAATTGTCATTTTCCTGAGTCCCTCTGTGGCACCTGACCACATAGTAGCCATATCTAAGAAAACCAATGTTTCAAAAGGCTGGGCAGTAGTCAGGTGCAACAAAATTAGGGCCTGTAGGACCTGTCTTGTGTTGCAGTCATTTCAGTTGCTGTAGTAGCTGACGTATAGTGTTGAGTCATCCRCATACGTAGACACATTGGCTTTTCATGTGATGAATGAGCCATCTGATTCAATGAATGATGGAGCAGAGCTTGCCTTTTTTTCCCAAAATGTAATTTAAGGTGCTCCAAAGCTTTTTACTATCGTTGTTTTTATTTAGTTTAGTCACATGATTTCTCAATTTGCAGTAGGTTTGCCAATCGGTTGCGCTGCCAGAGTTATTTGCCATACCTTTTGCCTCATCCCTCTTAACCATACCATTTTTCAATTCCTCATCAATCCAAGGGGATTTAACAGTTTTTACAATCATTTTCTTAATGGGCGCATGCTTATTAGTAACTGGAATAAGCAATTTCATGAATGTGTCAAGCGCAGTGTCTGGTTGCTCCTCATTACACACCACAGACCAGCAAATATTCTCTACATCATAAGATTCACCACAAAACGTATTGTATGACCTCTTATACACTATTAGGCCCAGGCTTTTGGAACTTTGGAACTTCTTAGATATGGCTACTATATTGTGATCACTACATCCGATGGATTTTGATACTGCTTTAAAGCACATTTTTGCAGCATTAGTAAAGATGTGATCAATATATGTTAATTTAATTTCTGTGCTGTTTGTAAGTACCCTGGTAGGTTGACTGATAACCTGAACCAGGTTGCAGGTACTTGTACTTTTCTTGAGTGGGCAGCTTGAAAGCCAGTCTATTTAAATTACCCAGAAAATATAGTTCTCTGTTATCACATGCTTTTCACTCATATTATCCAGATACTGACTGTTAGCACATAGTGGTCTATAGCAGCGTCCCACAAGAATGGGCTTCAGGTGAGGCAGATGAACCTGTAGCCATATTACTTCAACGGTATTTAACATGAGATCCACTCTAAGCTTTACAGGAATGTGGTTCTGAGTATAGACCGCAACACTGCCCCCGTTGGCATTTCTGTCTTTTCCGTAGATGTTAACCATGTATTGCTACCACTATATAATCAAAGGCATTATCTAAGTGAGTTTCAGAGATATCAGAATATGAATKTCATCTGTTACAAGCAAGTGATTGACTTCATGAACCTTGTTTCTTGGGCTACATATGTTAATATGGGCTATTTTTAGCACTTTTCTGGGTTTCTTGATTGTTTTAAATGCTTTATTGGGAAGATTATCAGAATCAGACTTGCTCATGTTATTTATCTTGGAGCTGATAGCGCTGATACATTGCATCAGTCAATAAATTGGATGTAATTGTTTCAAATTAGAGATTTTGTACACAACACAGTCAAAATATATATACTGTACTCTATCTCAGTTGTTCCCAACCAGGGGTACTAAGGAACCCTGGGGGTACTTGGCCTATCTAGTTGAGAAGACTCATGAGACCATAGGCCTACTGGTAAAATGCACATGATGGGGTACTTAAGGAGTACTCTGGGCAGAGCAAAATTCAGTTGGTGGTACAGTAGCCAAAAAAGGTTGGGAACCACTGCTCTATTACCAGTTCATCAAATTGCATCTCAAACAGATTGGTAATCAGGTAGTCAATGCGGTTTGGTAAATGGATTCCATTTTAATATCCAGGGGTGAGATTCATCATGGTGAAAAGTGCTGACTGATCTCTACGCGGGCAGACTTACTGAGCAGCTAGGGGTTTCCCTCCCAGGCAAACTGATCAGGGACTATTCATCTTACAGGGGACACATTTATACMCGTGGAATTCCTAACTGGTAAGTGCGCAGTTAACTAGATATAATACTCCATTAACACTCCTAACCATGGGCATAACTTATTTTTATTGATACAGGTTCAATCAATGACATCCATCGTCAAAATTGACTAAAGGACAGAAAAGTCAATTTTCACCCGTTTTTAAAATAAATATTAAACACTATTGTTTCTATTTTTTTRACATGGTCTGTATTTTAAGTGTGGGCTAGCCGGAGCTTAAAAATGGCTAGTGTCTGATCATTGATCATATCTGAGGGACCGCCCAAGCGGGTATGATGCGCGAACAGTAATTACCCAAATGCATTCATGCATAGCCGAAGAGCACAGCTCCAAGTACACATGCTGATGCATTACTTGGGTGGTCAAATGAGATATGGTGCAGTAAATCCATCATTGCGTCAGCCTGTGAAAGAACTATCAAGTGCTAACATATTGATCAATCTCTATCTATCRGAACGATGAGTTAGTAGCACAAGCAACTAGAGATCAGGATCTCCCTCTCCACTGCCCAATGTGTTTTATCATGTTATGGTGTCGTATAGCTCCCTAAAGCGATATGATGGTACAGTTGAACACTATAAAAGGAAGTGAGAAGAACAGAACCCACATTTTATGTAATAAACCTTTAATATCCATGGTTGGCCCTATCACTCCAAGGGGTGTCCTCTCTCGAAGTGGAAATGTAAATATTCAGACCAAAAATATGACACAAAAGGATATTGCTTCCTCAGATGATATATAAGATACATTCATAATTGAAAAAGTTAATTCTCATTCCTGGATAACTGTCGACTTTGTAGGCTCATGAAAAAGGATTATAGGAATTTAAACATGATATTAGATTATTTGTAAGTGTGTCACATCAATCAGACTATGGGCGGCAGGTAGCCCAGCAGTTAAGAGTGTTGGGCTAGTAACAGAGAGGTCACTGGTTCTAATACCTGAGCCGACTAAGTGAGAAATCTTTGAGCAAGGCACTTATCCCTAATTGCTCCTGTAAGTAGAGGGTCTGCTAGACGACCAAAATGTAACATCTTTCAGTTAAGCTGAAATGGTTGCAAAATATACTGGATGTGGAGTTTCATGAACATACTGCCAATCCCTTTGTCAGGTGCTAAACAAACAAAGTTAAACTCAAGCAGATGACTAGGAAAAGCTCTAAACAAGTGTATTTCCCGACTTGTTCTAAACAGCTGCAAAGACACATACATGTTTCCACCAGCACAAGTATTTATAACTGTCACGTTCGTCGTATGAATCGGACCAAGGCRCAGCGTGTTATGCGTAAATTCTTTATTTATTAAAAGAATGAACACTGAACAAACTAACCAAAATAACAAAACGACACGTGAAGCTATACAAAACGAGTGCTGACAGGCAACTACACATAGACAAGATCCCACCACAGAAAGTGGGAAACAGGGCTGCCTAAATATGATCCCCAATCAGAGACAACGATAAACAGCTGTCTCTGATTGGGAACCATATCAGGCCAAAATAGAAATACAAAACCCCTAGACCTACAACAACCCTAGACATACAAAACCCTAGACATACAACACTAGAGTACCCACCCTAGTCACACCCTGACCTAACCAAAATATATAGAAAACAGAGATATCTAAGGTCAGGGCGTGACAATAACCTCGTACTAGGCGGGGTCTCCTCCTTGCACCTCTAGACAGCCAATACATCTTTGTCGCTAGGTAGGAACTTGTGTGTGTGTAATAGAACTGTTCCTTGTCACTTCATCTGACCTGACTTCAGCCCACATTCCTCACTCCTCCATAAYCCRCGGCTCTCCAACCTTATCAGTGACTGAAACCAGACTGTTAACCTTTGGCCCTCTCCATAGTATCCATGAGATTTAACAACAACATTATATATGTAAAGTAGTTCTAGTATAGTAACATGAATAAATATATATTTCAAGCTAGAAGTCAACAGTCCCTCCTTTTTGAACATACTGTTCAACATAACACAAACTTTTTAATTACTTATAAATGAACAGAAAATAAAACATGATTAACATGCTCAGTTGATTTGTATGTTTACACCTCTGAGACTTATGGTCTCTGATCTATAATCACACTATTGCACACTCATATTCCCCCCTCTCGTCGTACAACTGATAATGACATTTCAGATGGAGCTTTTGACTTTCTCCTTTTCATCCTTCGGGTTCCTAAGAGAGTGATCGCACAAGACTTGAAAAGCAAAAGGAAACACAAACCATAACAAGTATTAATAATGCGATAAGCTATGCATAATTATATATGCAAAGAAAAAACAAAGTTTGATAACATGGCGATTCCCACTCTCCCTGACTCTATACCTTCGGGATACCGTTCTACTGGGGTCCACAAAAATGAAGGCCCTAAAAACCTCCTAATGCTTTCACCCAGTCTTCCCCCGTTAGGCAACAGGTAAATAAAAAATAAAAAATCATCTTCACTTTCCTCCATGGCCACCCGATATACACGTGCGGTAGCCTTAATCAACTTTACCTCATCTTGAGGTAAATCAGCACTGTATATAGATTTCAACATCAATGCCTTCAGAAGGTAATATCCCAGCAATACTAACAAGGTAACCCCTGCTACCACTAACACTGCCCATGATACGTACTTCAAGATACCCCGCATTTTCGCCTTAGTCCAGGTTGTTACTATAGAGTCCTTCTGTTGCTGTCCCTACAGCGACTGCCGTGAGAATAGCTATTGCATTGAATCTGTCTCCTGCTCCTGATCTCCTATTACCCTTGTCGTTCACCGATAGATCTAGAACTGAATCTTTCAGATACTCCCTACCTGTCTCCCAACTCCTACCCGACTTTCCAGCCACCAACATCTTCTATGACATCCTATGTTCTGCTACTGTCGGTATCTGTGGATAATACTTCCCTGTGCTCAGGTTAGGTACACATCTCTCATCCCAAGGCTGATCTACACCCCACCCCTTTGTGAGAACCCTCGTTACAGTGTAAACGTTGGGTCCCAACAGTTGATAAGCAGCAACCTTCTGACACTTTCCTGTTACCATCACTTGGTCACAATGCTGGCGGTTAGGAATGGGGGAGAGATTAGTGGCGTTGGAAGAGTATCCAACCACACAAAACTCTGAGTCACATGTTTCTTAATCACACCCTGCAGGAGCTGTGACGCTGTTATTATAGAGAACTTCCCTTTCGTTGAGGTGGCTTCCTGTATACAGGGATCTGTAGCTAGTCTTTCAAGAGTTGTACCTTCGATGGTTATGCTTGTCAACTTGTCTTCATATTAGTCTCTATATTGTCTATAGTTAGCTGTCCTTCCTCTCCTATGAGCTATCCCCTGGTATCACTATACACAGAGGAGTGGCATCGTTTCCCAGAGACTCTATTACCCACTTCCTTAATCTATGATCCTCACAAATCTCTGCCCCAGTCATATTCAATTACGCTTTCCCAATTCCCTGTAACGTTAATGCCATGTGTCACGTTCCTGACCTGTTTTCYTTTGTCTTGTATTTATTTTAGTTGGTCAGGGCGTGAGTTGGGTGGGTTTGTCTATGTGTGATTTTCTATGTTGGGATTTTTGTGTTCGGCCTGGTATGATTCTCAATCAGAGGCAGCTGTCAATCGTTGTCCCTGATTGAGAATCATACTTAGGCAGCCTGGGTTTCACGTGTGTTTTGTGGGTGTTTGTTTCCGTGTTTGTGTTTTTCACCACACGGTACTGTATCTGTTTTCTGCACTTMGTTTATTTGTTTTGTATTTTCAGTGTTCAGTTTTTCCGTTATAATAAATCATTCATCATGAACACTAACCACTCCGCGTATTGGTCCGATCCTTCTCGCCTCTCCTCGTCCGAGGAGGAGGAATATGACGACTACCGTTACACCATGTTTTGTTTTTTTACTCCATAACCACCGACGTCGGTCCTAACTAACACCCTTATGCAAACATTCATTGTCAAACACAGGCCCCTTATATACTTTGCCTCTGGCCACGTATACATTTGCACATAAATCATTCCATCTAACCCATAACACGTTAGTCACTACTGCTAGTCCACTTTCATAGTTATAAACATACTAAAACATGCTCAAGTCAATTAGTCAGTTTTCAACAATCCCACGTCTGGAACAATGATCACTCACTTGTTCCAAGCCACCTAGAAAAAATGTTGACGTAAACAGGAAGAGAGAATACATGTTTAATAATTTCATACCACCCTTGACGAGAATGAGACTGGGGCAAGGACCGTCCATCCGTTCTGTTCTATGCCAATGGGATGCTAATCTCCATGCCAGTCTCCTTAATTCTCATCCTTGGGGGTCAAAGCAGTCTTGCAAGAGTTTATGGAAACCCTAAATCAATTTACGTGCACAGTTGACCCCCCCCCCCCCMCCCGCTCCTTCCCGGCATTCATTCATTCTTCTGGTTTCTCTTCCTTTTCTTCTTCAGTTAGCTTTACAGTTCATCCTCCCAAGGGCCCACATGTAACTCATGCCTGTCAAAGTTGATGGCCTTTGATAATGTCTGGGGAATAACCTCAATATCTGGGGTATAACCGGATATTCCCAAGCAAACAAATTTCTCACCTGAGCCTCCACCACCATTCTGTACAGTCCATTCTGTCTTGTCCATTTTCCCACCAGTGCACCAGCAACATGAGAGGAGTTTGGACGTGATCTCTCTCCATGCTCACTCCACATGCACGCTCTCAGGACTCATGCCGCACTCCTGCCGCCCGTACACAGGTTGCTGGCTCGGGCTCAGGTCTCAGGTAGAAGTGGTGCAGGACAGGACCATAGTGAACGCCATTGTCGCCATTACTTCAGCCGGTTAGAGGGGGTGAGGCTCACACTGCTCACTGTCAAATTATCCCTTCCATGCATCTGCTGTAGATAGCATCTGGAATCACTATGGCGATAACTTCGAGAGAGAACAGACCAGAACAGTTCTGATTCAGGAAATCCAGACAAACTATTCACCGTATGACAAATTATTACATTCCCAATTCTCTAAATACAACATTTCTAAGACAAATGTCAAAGACCGTAACAACACACTGTTGAAACCATTTTGCAAATTGGCTTATACTCCCTTATCATACTGGCAACCTCACCACAGAGTTACAGGGTCAGGGAATGAGGGCTAACCCTTAGGAGAAATCCTGACCATACATCAGACCCAATCTGGTGTTTCCCGAGGCTGTTGTCTTGGGAGAGCAGTTAGTGAAATTATACAAGTTATGAATTATAAAGCTACCCGGATCTGGCTGTAAAGGGAGCTCCCAAATAAGTAAAGCCTGGACATTTGTTTTGTTTTTGCCCTACGTTTTACCACACACACCAGCACACGCACACACAACTCACTTGTTATGAATATTTGTTAGCGGTGTTAATACCTTGTCTGATTTCTTTGTGTGGGGTCTTTTCATTTGGTTTTAGTAGGTTCTTCACGGGTTAGAAAGGATGCACCTTAAAGAGCACACAAATGACATTTTCAGAAGTATCTGGTGTACTGTCACGCTGAATGAAAACATTTAATGCAAAAAGTGGACAGAAAATTATAGAAACTCTCCAGACAATTCCTACCTGTACTGCGTCTCAAGTCAACAGAACAGAACTGATAATTGATCACCATTGCACATTTGGCATTACCCTTGGATAGCACCTCTAATGGGAAAGCTTAACACTGTAAGGCAACCTGTCTTGAAGGTGAAGTTGCTATTACCCTGAGTCATCGGGCAGCTACGTAAGTGGACCAGTGTCTCTCTTCCTCCTCTTCCCCAGCCCAAACAGGTGTCTGGCAGATTGATGACTGCGTATCAGCCTGACAGGCAGACACTTCTCTCTCTCCTCTCCCTCGCCTGAGAGATGGACCTGTGTGACCTCTCGCAGATTATGATGCAATGAGTGGATCTGCAGGAGACGGCCCCGCAATTAAACACCATGAAAATGGATGTCCCAGCTGTACTGTTTGTGCCATGCAACAGTGCCTCGACCAAAACCCCCCTCTAGCGTGAGAAAATTGATGTTCTTCCCATATTGTTTGCTGTCAAACTTTGAAACTTTCTGCACTTTCAGAAGTTAAAGTCTGAATAATGAAAGGGACCTAGCCTATATTGACTCAGTCAACCTAGCTACACTGCTGTCTATATCCAGCCTTGTTCAGCTCTGTCAGGAGAGAGCTACTGCATGTAGGTATGGTGGAGTTTCCCCATTGAACAGCAAGACTCTGTGTGCACATTTCTGAATGCAGATATCATCAGAGCATGAAATCATACCTTCCTATGTTGGCTGCACTAGACGTGACTTCTACCTGTTTGTCTCACTTCTTCAACATCACTGACTGGGATTGGTCGTGGTTGAAAAACTCAACAGCGACGGTCGTTAATTCAAACCTGCTAGGTCAGGATACACGCTGGTGGCGAGGTAAAATTCCCTGTGTTTTTAGGGGGAGAGAGCGCGAGAGGGAGAGAGAGAGAGAGATTAATAGAAGGAGAGAAAGAGAAAGAGTGGGAGAGTAGGCAGCTAATGAAGTGTAGACAACGAGAGACTGTTTGTTCTCTTGTTAACCTCCAGGAGAAGATAATTCCGTCCCAGGGGGAGGCTTTAGAAGGAGGCGGGCAAGGTGCTTTGTGTTTGCCGGCTGGATGGCCAGAGCTCCAGCCCTTGGGCTTTAGCCAATCTCACAAGCTCGATTTTCCTTCGCATGGAGAAGAGGAGCGATTTTACATAACACAGGATCTCAAAATGGATTTGTAGAGACAGACATCACACTGCTTGCCTGATATTAAAATGTAGGTCACGCAATACACACTTGAGAAGCAGCATTTAATGTTAACAGTGAACGGAACATACTGAGGTCAGAAAGTTGTGGAAAAGCAAACAGGCACAGTATTTCTGTTCTGTTGTAATGGATGATGAAATGAAAGTGTGTTTCATGTATAGGAACCCTTTGTTCTATAGGCTACCTCTAGGCAACATAAACAAACTACCTGTGAACAGAGACAATACCATGACTCCTCCACAGTGCATGCTCTTAACCAGATCTTTACCGCAAATTCACATTATTGAAGCTAGCGTTTTTACACCAAGTGATCTGAGGGACTTTGAAGAAACAATATTGTAAGCAACAGGTATTGTTACTGTGAATGTCTCCATCATCAAACCCAGGAAGAACACTGCTCCCACGTGAAACATGTGACTCAATGACATCCCAGCACATTTTCAAATGTACGTTATGGGTCTAACATAAGAATGTAACCATACCAATTATTTTCCTTACTTCATTGACCAAACCAAGTATTGAAATGGAGTATTTTATGAAACAGTGGAAAACATATCAATCTTCTTCCATCATCTACTAAAACTTCAGACACACAACTCCAGTCATAAGCCAAAATGGCTGTCCAGATTCAGCTCCAGACCCATCTGAAGGAATGACCACAACTCCAGTCATAAGCCAAAAATGGCTGTCCAGATTCAGCTCCAGACCCATCTGAAGGAATGACACAACTCCAGTCATAAGCCAAAATGGCTGTCCAGATTCAGCTCCAGACCCATCTGAAGGAATGACCACAACTCCAGTCATAAGCCAAAATGGCTGTCCAGATTCAGCTCCAGACCCATCTGAAGAATGACCACAACTCCAGTCATAAGCCAAAATGGCTGCCAGATTCAGCTCCAGACCCATCTGAAGGAATGACCACAACTCCAGTCATAAGCCAAAATGGCTGTCCAGATTCCAGCTCCAGACCCACCTGAAGGAATGACCACAACTCCAGTCATAAGCCAAAATGGCTGTCCAGATTCAGCTCCAGACCCATCTGAAGGAATGACCACAATTCCAGCTGAGATGTCTAGTGTTTTCCCCAAGCCAGCCAGCTCTGATCTGGGATCTGCTGCCAGAAGCAGGGTACAGCGGCAACAGATATTATCAGGCTGTCCACAGACATGTGGACCGGCTGATAAAGGCAGCCTCTTGGGGAGACACTGACAGTGACAGAATCCCAGGCACTGGAACACATGACGTATCCCTTCATGGCTCCACCACTGCTACCTGCAAAGCCAGGGATGGCCGTGCAGAAAATAGATCCAGGGATTCATCTTTATCTAAACATGTGTTGGGTAAGATAGAATGGAATTTCTTTAACTGATTATTTCTGGATTATAGGCTGACAATCAAACTACACTGAACAAAAATACTGTATAAACGCAACATGCAACAATTTCAAAGATTTTACTGAGTTACAGTTCATATAAGGAAATCAGTCAATTGGTATAAATGAATTAGGCCCTAATCTATGGATTTCACATGACTAGGAATATACATCTGTTGGTCACAGATACCTTAAAAAAAGGTAGGGGCATGAATCAGAAAATCAGTCAGTGTCTGGTGTGACCACCACTTGCCTCATGCAGTGCAACACATCTCCTTCACATAGAGTTGACCAGGCTGTTGATTGTGACATGTTGTCCCAATCCTCTACATGCTGAGACATGAGGTGGTGGCGGCAGATGAATGGCATGACAATGGTCCTCAAGATCTCATCACGGTATCTCTGTGCATTTAAATTGCCATTGATAAAATGCAATTCTGTTCGTTGTCAATAGCTAATGTCAGCCCATACCATAACTCCACCGCCAACATGGGGCACTCTGTTCACAACGTTGACATCAGCAAACCGGGATTCATCCATGAAGAGCACACTTCTCCAGATTGCCAGTGGCCATCGAAGGTGAGAATTTGCCCACTGAAGTCGGTTACGACGTCGATTGTAGTCAGGTCAAGGCCCTGGTGAGGATGACGAGCACGAGGATGAGCTTCCCTGAGGTGGTTTCTGACAGTTTGTGCAGAAATTCTTTGGTTGTTCAAACCCACAGTTCCATCAACTGTCCGGGTGGCTGGTCTCAGACGATCCCACAGGTGAAGAAGCCGGATATGGAGGTCCTGGGCTGGCATGGTTACACTTGGTCTGCAGGTGTGAGGCTGGCTGGACGTACTGCCAAATTCTCTAAAACTATGTTGAGATGGCTTATGGTAAAGAAATTAGCATTAAATTATCTGGCAACAGGTCTGGTGGACATTCCTGCAGTCAGCATGCCAATTGTATGCTCCCTCAATACTTGCGATATCTGTGGCATTGCGTTGTGTGACAAAACTGCACATTTTAGAGTGGCCTTTTATTGTCCCCAGCACAAGGCTTACCTGTGTAATGATCATGCTGCTTAATCAGCTTCTTGATACGCCACACCTGTCAGGTGGATGGATTATCTTGTTAAATGAGAAATGCTCACTAACAAGGATGTAAACAAATTTGTGCCCAAAATTCGAGAAATAAGCTTTTTGTGCTTATGGAAAATATCTGGGATCTTGTATTTGAGCTCATGAAACATGGGACCAACACTTTACATGTTGTGTTTATATTTTTGTTCAATGTCATAAAACCTGCTGTGTTACCTGTAGAGTGTAGTTGTTGTCTGCTTCAATCCTAATCACCAGAGGCCTGCTGCCTAGCAACAATTCATAACATGTAATTATGCCAATGTGGTGAGAAAACCAATATAAAAGCACTTATTAAGAAGTGGATGGCATGCTATTCCCTAAGGGGAAATCCTGGTGTTAATTTACTCATTGAGTAAAGACATATTGATGGTGTAAGTCAATGGTGCCACCTGTAATGATTTTAGAGGGTGGGATAATGATCTGTCTACACTTTTAAAAGATATCCAGACATAATGCGTGCCTACCTCTGGAGGTTGTCAGGAAGATCTGAACATATCTCAGTGTGTCTTTTAATTGCAAATGGTTTATACTTGCATCAATATTTTTGTTGTTGTTGCTATTTATAGTGTATGTGAATTCAGAAATTCTTTGTTGATACATTGTCTGTATTACGTTAACTGTGGCAGCACCAGCTCACCAAATCAACTTCCCGGCTGTATCTAAATGTTTTGGTGAATAAAGGTGATTCTGATTCGGACTGTCTACAACTGTCTGAAAATGTGGGGACGATCAGAATGGGGACAAGATCAGGACAAAGGATGCATGTTAGAACCAGGTATAAACGGGGCTCTAGTCAATATGATGATCCCAGCTCAAGATCTTACACAGTGAGTATAAAGACAGCATTGGTCGACGAAGAATAACTCAAAAGAAAAGAACATGTGCCAAAGTCTAAACTTGGTTTCGAGTGAAAAGCAGTTAGTTACTGCTCTAGCCTCTTAGCGTAAACATAGCTGTCAAGCTAGACTGACGTCAAGCTGAGCTGAGACCCCCTGCAACGAGGGTTATTTGTAAAGTGTTGAATACAAAGCAAAAACCCATGAACTGGTGAATGTATCTCACTTTGAAAATATATCCGAGGAACAATCGTTGCTTCGCCGATTTTTTTTCACAAACCCATCAGCAAGCATTTTCAGATGCCTTTTGTCACAAACATTCAGGGCTACATTGTCAGATTTTTTTTCAACACAAGAAAATACAAAGAAGAGAAAGGCAAATCAAACTCTTATTTACTTTACTGCGAGGCTTGTCTGAGCACAGGCGCTCATGCATTGTTCTTTGATGAGCCCATTTCAGCACTATTGATGGAAAGTTTCATGAAAGATTACTAAAGCGGAGATACACTGAAAAAAAGAGGGATGAAAAGGAATCATTTGAAAGACAGATACAGATATTCTGGTATTATTTTCCACTCTTAGAAACTCAGAAAAAGATTTGTTCATACATTATACAGATGTAGCATGTTAATTTGATCACTTTGTTGCAGGAGAACTTTCCTGCAATGTAGGACATTTAGCATGTGTATTTGAGGCTTAAAAAGGCTTCTGAAATTAGTAATCGACTTTGAAATTTCAGACTTGATTTTCCCCTCACACAAAATGTATCAACCTGTACAAAAATGTCAAATAATTATAGTCCACATAATAATTCACATTTCCTGTTGCTGCAGGATTATTTTCCTGCTATAGCAAATTGGCTGAAATTAAGATCCTACATAGGCTTGAAGTACTTAATTGTGCAAGTTGTTTTCTCTGCAGGGAGAGAGAGAGAGAGAGAGCGCTTGTTGATGTTAAAAGACCAATGTCCATGTGTGATGATTACTCCATGAGACAGGGAGACGGTTCTGACGTCATCCAATCCCACATGGTTGTGATAACAGCCATCAACTCGTGTTAAATCACATTGGAGACAAACCTAATGCTGAGAGAAGCTACAGTGACTTTCCTTTTGATTAGTCTCCATCTCTGTCCAAGCACGATTGAGTCGGTTCCACACGTGAGCCCTGGGATACAAGTACAAATCTATCGATTCCAACATGAGCGCCTCCTTTGTGTGTTTGTAACATGCGCACGTTCCATGCGAATGTGTTCCGTGTGAATGTGCATGTTTCTATTGTGTATGCATGAGCACTGGCATTCTCTGCCCTGCGTATCATACTAACATACTGTAGCCATCCTCGCTATATGAGCCACATTACCAATCCCACCAAGGTGCGTAGGGTGTTTGCCTTTCACACTAGTGACCCGGGTTCGATTCCCTGCCCCGCAGTTCGCTACAATAAAGACACAAATGTGATGATTAAGACAGCATATTGTACTATGAATTCCAGAGGCGGTCTCTGTGAAAGCCTTGTATTGAATAGGGCACACAGATACTCTGCCAGTGTGAACATACTGTAACCAGCTCACGATGTGGGTTGAGGAGTMCCATATGAAGAGGTCACTTCAACGTGTAGAGGATCATCTCTCTTTTCCTGCCGGTGGTGCCAGTATGCACAAATAGTTTGTTAAGGTCATTTAAGCAATAATGCCCGAGGAGATGTGGTATATGGCCAATATACCACGGCTAACAATTGTTCTTAAGCACGACACAATGCGAGCCGTGGTATTTTGGCCATATATCACTAACCCCCGGGGTGCCTTATTGCTATTATAAACTGCTATCATGATGTCCTCTGGGGGGTGGACCATAGCCCCCCCTCTCTCTCTACAGTTTTATAACTTTACGACAGGTCATAAATACCTGGTAGAAACTGCATGCAGTATTGAGAGAGTCTACCAGTGGTTCTGCGACTCGCAAACACAATAGCTCACTGGCTAACACTGTCAAACAAGTTTGGAATGAACACCCGCACGTTTACTATCATAGGCTTTGTTCAGCTTACTTTGGCCTACTCACTGAAACAGGAATGGAAGAGCTGTTACCATTCAAACAAATGTTTCTGTCGAACATGTATCACACCTTCATTACCTACTTGGGCCCTTCAGCCCGCGTTGGCTTGCCTATCTTACAACTCAGAGAGCTTGCAAACACAGCTTTTGAGGCATCAAAAGCTCGCAACGCTAAGAGTCCTGACCACTCCGTTTTGAAGTTTGACCAGGAGCACTCACTCGTACATAGGGTCCGACCTTTTCGTTTGTGCCTCGGATACCAACACCAACCGTTGGTGTCTCGATCTCTCTCTCTCTGTGTCTCGATCTCTCTCTCTGTGTCTCGATCTCTCTCTCTCTCTGTTGTCTCGATCTCTCCTCTCTCGTGGTCCTCAATCCTCTCTCTCTCTGTGTCTCAATCTCTCTCTCTCTGTGTCTCGATCTCTCTCTCTGTGTCTCGATCTCTCTCTACTACAAATACCTAGGTGTCTGGTTAGACTGTAAACTCTCCTTCCAGACTCACATTAAGCATCTCCAATCCAAAATTAAATGTAGAATCGGCTTCCTATTTCGCAACAAAGCATCCTTCACTCATGCTGCCAAACATCCCCTCGTAAAACTGACCATCCTACCGATCCTCGACTTCGGCTATGTAATTTACAAAATAGCCTCCAACACTCTACTCAACAAATTGGATGCAGTCTATCATAGTGCCATAAGTTTTGTCACCAATGTCCCATATACTACCAACCACTGCGACCTATACGCTCTTGTTGGCTGGCCCTCGCTTCATACGCGTCGCCAAACCTACTGGCTCCAGGTCATCTACAAGTCTCTGCTAGGTAAAGCCCCGCCTTATCTCAGCTCACTGGTCACCATAGCAGCAACCACCCGTAGCACGTGCTCCAGCAGGTATATCTCACTGGTCACCCCCAAAGCCAATTCTTCCTTTGGCCGCCTTTCCTTCCAGTTCTCTGCTGCCAATGACTGGAACGAACTGCAAAAATCACTGAAGCTGGAGACTCATATCTCCCTCACTAGCTTTAAGTACCAACTGTCAGAGCAGCTCACAGATCACTGCACCTGTACATAACCCATCTGTAAATAGCCCACCCAACTACCTCATCTCCATACTGTATTTATCTTCCTCCTTTGCACCCCAGTATCTCTACTTGCACATTCATCTTCTGCACATCTAATTGCTATATTGTAATTACTTAGCCWCAATGGCCTACTTATTGCCTCACCTCCCTTATCCTACCTCATTTGCACACACTGTATATACACTTTTCTACTGTATTATTGACWGTATGTTTGTTTATTATATGTGTAACTCTGTGTTGTTGTATGTGTTGAACAGCTTTGCTTTATCTCGGCCAGGTCACAGTTGTAAATGAGAACTTGTTCTCAACTAGCCTACCTGGTTAAATAAAGGTGAAATAAAAAATGTAAAAAAAGTATTCATTCTATTCACCTACAACCATGAAAGACATTGTGACTTCTGGGAAAGTTAACCAGAGACTCTGATGACCTCCACAGGATGATCAAGTGTTTTCAACGGAGAGACAACAATGACATACAGGCGTTAATATGTAAATTGCAATTTCTTACAGAATGAGTGGCTGTTCATGTGCAAAGGATTAGCATTTTGTCTTTCCCGCTCTTTCTCAGTTCCCACCCCTTTCCTTTGTCTACCAAGCCATCATATCGGCTTAGGCCACTCGGGACTTTTCTGTCATTGTTAGTAACCAATATCTACTGTTTGTTTGTGATGTATTTCTGTGATTATTTAGTTAGTTAGTAAATAAATAATGAAGGCAATTTGCATATTGATTCATTATGGAAACTAGGGTTCGTGCAGATAACCAATAATTTTGCGATGTTTGGAATGAGACTAATGAAGTAACAATTAATAATTCATTAATAGAAGACTAATTKATCAGATATTAAAATATCTGAAGAGTTTTATTCAGAAAATTATAACTTTAACCACAACATTTTCCTTGATGCCCCGACTTCCTAGTTAATTAATGTTTACATGGTTAGTTATATATCCCATACTGATTAGTTATATATCCCAACTGCCCATGAGACACCCTCGGATAGTTGGGACATGGCCAGGGTCAGCCATTATCAACGGCGATATGATACGTCTCTCTCCCTCGGAGCTGCTGTAATCCTGTAATTAGCAATATGCCAAAAGGACAGGTACTCAACCACTATGCTTTTTTCCCCAATGTTGTTGTTGCTGTTGTTGTTCGACGAAAGTATCCTGAGGCAATTGGAAACATTGCTTCTGACGGAAACATTTGACCCCTATGATGGTATGAGACAGAGGCAAACTCTGATGCTCCTTCCAGCGTCAAAGTTTGTTCCCTAGGTGTGTACAGAAGGTCACCTTTTCTATAGTAGACAGAGCTGGAAACCAGTGCAGGGGGGTCACCCACCCACACCTATAAGGTAGCTGGCTTTTACACTATTGATTTTCATTGGCCGCACGTATCATGGGGCCTGCGTGTACAGTCACTGGGTCCTCTGATATGGAAAATAACTGAGAGAGTATTTTGCGTTTGTCTTTCAGCTCATTAGGTAAGAAAATGTAGTAGAATGTGTGGTGTTAAAATGTCTTGTGATGTCCAGTGGCTGTGTTAACATCGCCATTGAGGAAACCCAATTACTCCAGTCCTGCAGAGCCATATACATAGCCACGGGAAGTAGTTTGGAGGGGTTGGGGGGGTATTCATTTATTTTTGCCGGTGCTACAGATGGCTATATCAGTCCTCTAGTAAAGGCCCAGTGCACTACTTTTGTAAAAAAACACAAAAAAAACATGTTATATATTTTTTCTTTTAAATCAGATTTTTCAGGGGGTGTTGAAGCACCCTCAGCACACCTACTTCCTCCGGCTATGGCTATGTACATTCTGGATATAAGTAAAAACCAACGCTGGAGAAAGCCTTAATGAGGATAAGACTTCAAATGCAGCAGCTGACAGGAAGACTTGGAGTAGGACCAGATCATAACATAAAATCTGACGCTGGTTTATTGTACTGTAATTGTAATTACTTCCTGACTGTTGTATATTTTACAGTGGTCATCATGTTGTCTCTGTCGTAGGATTACTAAAAAGATATTCCCAATAATAAATGTATTCTGCCCAGTTCTCTAGGGCGTGTCATAGTACTATGGTGAGCAGGCAGCGCTGTATTGAATAAACAAAAAATAATACTTATCGTGAAATGCATGGCCGCTGGACGATGTTTTGTGTTGAGGGTGCTGTAGACGAAAAAAAAGTATTTTATTTATCAGCATCTTCAGCATCCCTACTTCCCACAGCCATGGTAAAATGTGTTGTTTTACAGGGTCAGCCATAGTAGTATGGTACCACTGGATAAAATGACGGTTAAGTGCCTTGCCTAAGAGCACATTGACATATTTTTCATCTTGTCGGCTCAGGTATTCAAACCAGCAACTGGCCCAATAATCCAATCACTGCCGCTCTGATGGGCTATCATCAATTATTGAGAGTCATTGAGGATCCASAATCCAAGAGGAGCAATAGGGAGATCTATTGTAGTCATTAGGGTAATAAATGATAGGGCAGCCTGATACAATAGCCCTGCTAAAGGTGTCACTAAAGAATCTGCACCTCTAAACACTGAATGATACAGTGCAATCGGAAAGTATTCAGACCCTTTCACTTTTTCAACATTTTGTTACGTTATAGCCTTATTCAAAAAGTGATTCAATGKTTTTTTTCCCTCATCAATCTACACACAATACCCTATCATGACAAAGTAAAAACAGGTTTAAGACATTTTTGCAAATGTATAACATAGAAAAAACTGAAATATCACATTTACATAAGTATTCAGACCCTGTACTCAGTACTTTGTTGAAGCACCTTTGGCATCAATAACAGCCTTAAGTCTTTTTCGGTATGACGCACCTGTATTTGGGGAGTTTCCCATTCTTCTCTACAGATCCTGTAGAGAAGCTCTGTCAGGATGGATCGTCCCTGCACAGCTATTTTCACGTCTCTCCAGGTACGTTMGATCGGGTTCAAGTCCAGGCTCTGGCTGGGCCACTCAAGAGAGACTTGTCCCGAAGTCAATCCTGCATTGTCTTGGCTGTGTGCTTAGGGATGTTATGCTGTTGGAAGGTGAACCTTTTCCCCAGGCTGAGGTCCTAAGCACTCTGGAGCAGGTTTTCATCAAGGATCTCTCTGTACTATGATGCTGCCACCACAATGCTTCACYATAGGTATGGTGCCTGGCCTCCTCCAGATATAACGCTTGGCATTCAGGCCAAAGATTTCAATTTTGGTTCCATCAGACCAGAGAATCTTGTTTCCCATGGTCTGAGAGTCCTTTGGGTGCCTTTTGTTAAACTCCAAGCGGGCCTTTTACTGAGGAGTGGCTTCCGTCTGGCCACTATACCATAAAGGCCTGATTGGTGGAGTGCTGCAGAGATGGTTGTCCTTCTRGAAGGTTCTCCCATCTCCACAGAGGAACTCTGGAGCTCTGTCAGAGTGACCTTCGGGTTCTTGGTCACCTGCCTGACCAAGCTTGGTCCATCTCCCCYGATTGCTCAGTTTGGCCGGGCGGCCAGCTCTAGGAAGAGTCTTGGTGGTTCCAAACTTCTTCCATTTAAGAATGATGGAGGCCACTGTGTTCTTGGGGACCTTCAATTCTGCATACATTTTTTGGTACCCTTCCTCAGATCTGTGCCTCGACACAATCCAATCTCAGAGTTCTACGTACAATTCCTTCAACCTCATGGCTTGGTTTTTGCTCTGACATGCACTGTCAAATGTGGGACCTTATATAAACAGGTGTGTGCCTTTCCAAATCATGTCTAATCAATTGAATTTGCCCCAGGTGGACTCCAATCAACTTGTAGAAACATCTCAAGGATGATCAATGGAAACAGGATGCACCTGAGCTCAATTTCGAGTGTCATAGTAAACGGTCTGAATACTTACGTAAATAAGGTATTTCTGTTTTTGTTTTTTTTCATTGCATTTGCAAAAATTTCTTAAAACCTGTTTTTGCTTTGTCATTATGSGGTATTGTGTGTAGATTGATGAGGAAAACAATCAACGTAATCCATTATAGAATAAGGCTGTAACATAAAAAAAAATTGGATGGGGTCTGAATACTTTCCGAATGCACTGAAGATTAACACTGAAATTATGGTATATTGTAAGAGTGTCAACCGTTCCCTGCTAAAGAGGTGAAGAATCAGATTAGGTGTTATTAATTTTCAGCTATCTTACAACCAATAACGTTAAATGATTCCTTCACAAAGCATTAGAAGATTCTGAGTTTATGAAGTTTATGAAGTTTTGCTACAGATAGATAATAATTTTCTCTCTTGATCACAAGTATGGAGTCCCTCAAACCTACAATCAATCTGGTTCGGACGCGGTCCTATGGGAGCTCCCTGTGAAGCAGCAAGATAGAATGCAATGCAGTGGTGGAATCGCTCATTGTGTCTAACTGCCCTCCGGGGACGGCTGTGGATATTATCCCCTTACAGCCCTAAAGTGGTGCCATTTGATATATGAATTCCACCAGAAGAAGCAAAGCATTGGAAACCCAAGTTCGCCGAACCTCACAGTGAGGCATAATTAGGCATGGAAAATGTTGAGCAAATCACTCTGAACAAAGTTACATAATTATAATTCCCAGAACTAATTAGACTCTATTTTAATATGTGGCCTCAGTGACAGGTCTATTAGCTTTGTTCCAGCATTTTTGTAACGCTTTTTCGCTGGTATGTCCACTTTCAAGTCACGTAGTTGGGAAATAAGTTAGACATGAAGTTGTGGCTGAGAAGCTATGAGGGAGATTAATGTTGCTAGACTAGCCACTGGGAAAAATACCCTTGGCTACACATATTACTTCAATGTAAACTTGTGAACTTGTCAGGTTTCGACCGCTACCTCTGGACATAGTGCACATGGTTGAATATTTTCCAAGTATTTTACAAATGTTACATCCCGAGAATAAATCACTTTTTTCCCAGGTAACACTGTATTTCTTGCCAAAACCGTAAGTGTCATTCTAAAGCATTTAAAGCATATTAATATGTCTGAATTTGGTTCGAACTTTGATCGGCATGAAAATTCAAGTCTGATGCTACCTAAGCCTGATGAGCCATACACTACGGACATTTTATGAGCCCTACAATAAAGACATTTTATGAGCCCAAGCCCAAAGAAGCCCAAATGATTGTTCCATCATCCAATACATAGCTGACTCCCTGTTTAAATAAAGGTTAAAAAAATAAATACGGACTTGAATTTTTATCATTAGTAGGCTGATGAAAGGCCTTGGATACCTTTCATGATATTTCCCCTAATGTTGCACATTGTGCTGTATTAGCCTACCTCTTTTGTATCCCTTTTTCAAAAGCCTAAATTTCAAATAAGTCTATTAGTAAGCTATTCAAGTCTAGCTTTTCCTTGGACTCCAACAGCTAAGGAGCATTGAGCAAGAGGCTATAAGTTAGAAGTTAATGCATAACCCATCATTCATTAGCTAAATATCAGGCTATACTGTATTGACTGTATTACCTGAACAGGTAGGCTAGGACATCTATAAATCTATCTACTGTATCTATCTATGCGGTCAGTGCCGTTTCAGATGAGGGAGGACAATTTTTTCATGAGCATTGCCTTATCTCTATTACAGTATATTGGATGACTGTGGAGTTTACAGCGTAGGTGCACACAGGTCGAGAGACAAATTTGATGTGACAGACAGTGACACATGGACAGACAGTGACATTCAATACCGCCTTGCACACTCTTGCCTGCGTCTAGATATTGGGTATAATCATTAGTCCAAAAGTTGCAAACAAGAGTTTCAATTGGACAAATTCAGGTATGTTTATTCCCGTTTTGTTCCGTTTGCTTCAGGTTTAAAAAAAGTTTTTCAACACATTGAATACACACCCTTGATCATGCGTAAACACAGTTCACAGTTTAATAGCAGCCACTTTGTATTCCTTCTCGTATCTACGTTATGCGCTCTCCTCCTTTCAGCTCTTCCCTGCGCTTGTGGACTTCAATGCACAACACATCAGCTGTATTTGACCAGCAGAAAAAAACTTTCCAAGCCAAACTGCTACACACAGCCTTCAGACAGTTGGAAGWTGGAAGTCGGAAGTTTACATACACTTAGGTTGGAATCATTAAAACTCGTTTTTCAACCACTCCACAAATTTCTTGTCAACAAACTATAGTTTTGGCAAGTCGGTTAGGACATCTACTTTGTGCATGACAAAAGTCATTTTTCCAACAACTGTTTACAGACAGATTGTTTCACTTATAATTCACTGTATAACAATTCCAATGGGTCAGAAGTTTGCATACACTAAATTGACTGTGCCTTTAAACAGCTTGGAAAAATCCAGAAAATGATGTCATGGCTTTAGAAGCTTCTRAWAGGCTAATTGACATCATTTGAGTCAATTGGAGGTGTACCTGTGGATGTATTTCAAGGCCTACCTTCAAACTCAGTGCCTCTTTGCTTGACATCATGGGGAAATCTAAAGAAATCAGCCAAGACCTCAGAAAAAAAATTGTAGACCTCTACAAGTCTGGTTCATCCTTGGGAGCAATTTCCAAACGCCTGAAGGTACACGTCTTGTACAAACATAGTACGCAAATATAAACACCATGGGACCACGCAGCCGTCATACCGCTCAGGAAGGAGACGCGTTCTGTCTCCTAGAGATGAATGTACTTTGGTGCGAAAGTGCAAATCAATCCCAGAACAACAGCAAAGGACCTTGTGAAGATGCTGGAGGAAACAGGTACATAAGTATCTATATCCACAGTAAAATGAGTCCTATATCGATATAACTGAAAGGCCGCTCAGCAAGGAAGAAGCCACTGCTCCAAAACCGACATAAAAAGCCAATATTCTTGGAGGAAAAGGGGGAGGCTTGCAAGCCCAAGAACACCATCCCAACCGTGAACCACGGGGTGGCAGCATCATGTTGTGGGGGTGCTTTGGTGCAAGAGGGACTGGTGCACTTCACATTAATAGATGGCATCATGAGGTGGAAAATTATGTGGATATATTGAAGCAACATCTCAAACATCAGTCAGGAAATTAGCTTGGTCGCAAATGGGTCTTCCAAATGGACAATAACCCCAAGCATACTTCCAAAGTTGTGGCAAAATGGCTTAGGACAACAAAGTCAAGGTATTGGAGTGGCAATCACAAAGCCCTGACCTCAATCCCATAGACAATTTGTGGGCAGAACTGAAAAAGCATGTATGAGCAAGGAGGCCTACAAACCTGACTCAGTTACACCAGCTCTGTCAGGAGAATGGGACAAATTCACCCAACTTATGTGGGAAGCTTGTGGAAGACTACCCGAAACGTTTGACCCGAGATAAACAATTTAAAGGCAATGCTATCAAATACTAATTGAGTGTATGTAAACTTCTGACCCACTGGGAATGTGATGAAAGAAATCAAAGCTGAAATAAATAATTCTCTCTACTAGAGACTAGACTGACATTTCACATTCTTAAAATAAAGTGGTGATCCTAACTGACCTAAGACAGGGAATTTTTACTAGGATTAAATGTCAGGAATAGTGAAACTGAGTTTAAATGTATTTGATTAAGGCGTATGTAAACTTCCGACTTCAACTGTACTGTAGGTGTCACAATATTAGCTAAAGTAACATCATAGTCAACATACAGTACCAGTCAAAAGTTTGGACACTTCTACTCATTCAAGGGTTTTTCTTTAATTTTACTGTTTTCTACATTTTAGAATAATAGTGAAGACATCAGAACTATGAAATAACACATATGGAATCATGTAGTAACCAAAAAAGTGTTAAACAAATATATTTTATATTTGAGATTCTTCAAAGTAGCCACCCTTTGCCTTGATGACAGCTTTGCACACTCTTGGCATTCTCTCAAACAGCTACATGAGGTAGTCACCTGGAATGCATTTCAATTAACAGGTGTGCCTTGTTAAAAGTTAAATTGTGGAATTTCTTTACTTGTTAATGCGATTGAGCCAATCAGTTGTGTTGTGACAAGGTATGGGTGGTATACTGAAGATAGCCCTATTTGGTAAAAGACCAAGTCCATATTATGGCAAGAGCAGCTCAAATAAGCAAAGAGAAACAAAAGTCCATCATTAATTTAAGACACGAGGGTCAGTTAATACGGAAAATTTCAAGAACTTTGAAAGTTTCTTCAAGTGCAGTCGCAAAAACCATCAAGCGCTTTGATGAAACTGGCTCTCATGAGGACCGCCACAGGAAAGGAAGACCCAGAGTCACCTCTGCTGCAGAGGATAAGATCATTAGAGTTACCAGCCTTACAAATTGCAGCCCAAATAAATGCTTCACAGAGTTCAAATAACAGACACATCTCAACATCAACTCTTCAGAGGAGATTGTGTGAATCAGGCCTTAATGGTCGAACTGCTGAAAAGAAACCACTACTAAAGGACACCAATGAGAAGATGTGACTTGCTTGGGCCAAGAAACTCRAGCAATGGACATTAGACCGATGGAAATATGTCCATTGATCTGATGAGTCCAAATTTGAGATTTTTGGTTACAACCGCCATGTCTTTGTGAGACGCAGAGTAGGTGAACGGATGATCAAATCTAATCTAATCAAATTTGATTTGTCACATACGCAAAATACAACCGGTGTAGAACTTACAGTGAAATGCTTACTTACAAGCCCTTAACCAACAATGCAGTTTTAAGGAAAAAAKTGTTAAGAAAGTATTTACTAAAAATAAACTGAAGTTAAAAAATAAAAAATAAGAACTAAATTAGAAAAATAACAAATAATTAAGGAGCAACAATAAAATAGCAGTATCGAGGCTATATACATGGGGTACCGGTACAGAGTCAATATGTGGCGGCACAGGTTAGTTGAGGTAGTTGAGGTAATATGTACATGTACGTATAGGAAAAGTAACTATGCATGGATAATTAACAGAGTGGCAGCAGTGTAAAAGTAGGGGTTGGGGGGACAATGCAAATAGTCCGGGTAGCCATTTGATTAGCTGTTCAGGAGTCTTATGGCTTGGGGGTAAAAGCTGTTAAGAAGCCTTWTGGACCTAGACTTGGCGCTCCAGTCCCACCTGCCATGTGGTAGCAGAGAGAACAGTCTAAGACTAGGGTGGCTGGAGTCTTTGGAAATTGTTTTGGCCTTCCTCTGACACCGCCTGGTATAGAGGTCCTGGATGGCAGAAAGCTTGGCCACCATGATGTACTTGGCCGTACGCACTACCCTCTGTAGTGCCTTGCGGTCGAAGGCCAAGCAGTTGCCATACCAGGCAGTGATGCATCCAGTCAGGATGCTCTCGATGGCGCAGCTGTAKAACTTTTTGAGGATCTGAGGACCCATGCCAAATCTTTTCAATCTGCTGAGTGGGAATAGGCGTTGTCGTGCCCTCTTCACGACTGTCTTGTTGTGTTTGGCCATGATTGTTTGTTGGTGATGTGGACACCAAGGAACTTGAAGCTCTCAACCTGCTCCACTACTGCCCCATCGATGAGAATGGGGCGGTGCTCGGTCCTCCTTTTCCTGTAGTCCACAATAATTTCCTTTGTCTTGACCATGAGGGAGAGGTTGTTATGCTGGCACTACACTGCCAGGTTTCTGACCTCTTCCCTATAGGCTGTCTCATTGTTGTCAGTGATCAGGCCTACCATTGTTGTGTCGTCGGCAAACTTAATGATGGTGTTGGAGTCGTGCTTGGCCATGCAGTCATGGGTGAACAGGGTTGTACAGGAGGGGACTGAGCACGCACCCCTGAGGGGCCCCCGTTTTGAAGATCAGTGTGGCAGATGTGTTGTTACTTACCCTTACCACCTGCAGGCGGCCCATCAGGAAGTCCAGGAACCAGTTGCAGAGGGAAGTGTTTAGTCCCAGGGTCCTTAGCTTAGTGATGAGCTTTGAGGGCACTATGGTGTTGAACGCTGAGCTGTAGTCAATGAACAGCATTCTCACGTAGGTGTTGCTTTTGTCCAGGTGGGAAAGGACAGTGTTGAGTGCAATAGAGATTGCATCATCTGTGGATCTGGTGGGGCGGTATGCACATTTGAGTGTGTCTACAATAGTGTTTCTGGGACAATGGTGTGATGTGAGCCATGACCAGCCTTTCAAAGCACGTCATGGCTGCAGACGTAAGCGTTACGGGTCGGTTGTCATTTTGGCAGGTTACCTTGGTGTTCTTGGGCACAGGGACTATGGTGGTCTGCTTGAAACATGTTGGTATTACAGACTCGGTCAGGGACAGGTTGAAAATGTCAGTGAAGACGCTTGCCAGTTGGTCAGCGCATGCTCGGAGTACACGTCCTGGTAATCCGTCTGGCCCTGCGGCCTTGTGAATGTTGACCTGTTTAAAGTCTAACTCACATCAGCTACGGAGAGCATGATCACAAAGTCATGCATGCTTCAGTGTTGCTTGCTTTGAAGTGAGCATAGAGGTTATTTAGCTCATCTGGTAGTCTCGTGTCACTGGGCAGCTCGCCCAATGACACGAGTAATACAGTTTGCAAGCCCTGTCACATCGGAAGAGCGTCAGAGTCGGTGTAGTACGATTCAATCTTGAAAGCGGCAGCTCTACCCTTTAGCTCAGTGCGGATGTTGCCTGTAATCCATTGGTTCTGGTTGGGGTATGTACGTACGGTCACTGTGGGGATGATGTCATTGATGCACTTATTGATGAAGCCAGTGAGTGATGTGGTGTACTCCTCAATGCTTACGGAAGAATCCCGGAACATCTTCCAGTCTGTGCCAGCAAAACAGTCCTGTAGCTTAGCATATGTGTCATCTGACCACTTCCTTATTGAGCGAGTCACTGGTACTTCTTGCTTTAGTTTTAGTTTCTCAGGAGGATAAAGTTATGGTCAGATTTGCCAAATGCAGGGTGGGGGAGAGCTTTGTACACGTCTCTGTGTGTGGAGTAAAGGTGGTGTAGAGTTTCCCTCTGGTTGCACATTTAACATGCTGGTAGAAGTGAGGTAAAACAGATTTAAGTTTCCCTGCATTAAAGTCCCCGGCCACTAGGAGTGCCGCCTCTGGATGAGCATTTTCTTGTTTGCTTATGGCCTTATACAGCTCGTTGAGTGCCTTCTTAGTGCCAGCATCGGTTTGTGATGGTAAATAGATCTCTGCAAGTGTGGTTCCCACTGTGAAGCATGGAGGACAGGAGGGGTGATGGTGTGGGTGTACTTTGCTGGTGACACTGTCGTCAACTTTAATATGCTAGCGTAAGCCTAACAGCTATCTAGCCATGGTTCAGCTAAATGTCAGCATTCAGCTAACAGTCAGCATGTTAATGTGAAAAGGATGCATMAATTATTTTGCTAGCTAATGTTACCTAGCGGTGTAACCTAGCTATATTATAATATGAATGACACTGTATGATAACGTTACTGTACTTTTATATTCCTATGGTAGGGACAACGTTCATTATTGATATGCTAATGTTACTTGATCATGAAGCATGTTGTTATTTAGCTAGCTAACAATAGCTAGCTAGCTAGAAGGAGTTAGCTGTGTATTGTCAGCTAATTTAATGTATACAGATGAGAAAATAAATCCTTTAATTGTCTGCACATGCTTTCGAATTGTTGCATTATTCGAGTGTAATATGGAATGGTTGCATTATTCAATAGAGTAATACGTTTTAAAAGAAATGTTGCATGAATTGTAGAATACTTTATGCTTACTCGCTAGTGGCTACTGTGATATTTATGGTCAAATTGAGCTGCGGACCAAAGTGTCAGTTTCCAGCAACAACGAAATGTAAGGCAAGATGTAATGTGAATTGAAAAGTAGAAATCTCTATGGGCAGTCCGCTCCTCAGACTCTCCTTCATCTCTCGTGGGAATAGGGCCATACACAGCCAGGACAGTGTTGACTAGGAAAGATGTTGAACCAATCTAGCATACTCAACGTTTTGCTATTTGAAACTGTTTGCCAAATTGATTATGACCAATGCTTTATTTTCGGATGCATATTTGCCTACTACTTTGATGTTGGATCTTTAAGGCTGCGTTTACACAGGCAGCCCAATGCTGATCTTTTTTTCTCTAATTGGTTGTTAGATCAATCAGATCAGCTCTGAAAAAGATCTGATGTGAAATGATCTGATGTGGTTGGTAAAAACTTCAAGATCCTCTGCGTACACATCTCCGAGGACCTGAAATGGTCAAACCACACAGACACCATGGTGAAGAAGGCCCGACAGCCACTCCTCAACCTCATGATGCTGAAGAAAGGAGTTCTACACGAGCATCTGTCGGGCTGCGTCACAGCTTGGTATGCAATGTTCCCTCAAATTTTTTGGTGCCCTGAGCAAATTTTAGGTCTTGTCAGTGGAAACTTGAATATAATTTTGTGCAACTTCCGGTGTGCGTTTACAGTGAACACTGAGGCTGTACCCTTACAGTTTTAGACAKTAGCCAATAGGCTATTGTGGCTATATGAGCATAATGTAGGCCTACCAACAAAACCAATGGAGGAAAATCATTTTCACATGGAAATAAATTCTATGATGTAGCCTATATGTGGTGTTCAATGCAGGCCGACATTGCATGAAACTTTTAAAAACGTTTTTACATTATGAAGGGTGTCTTGTTTTGCACGCTTTGTACAAAATAATAAAATGCAGTACTACAGGATATTTCTTAACGTAGCTCTTTATTAGCTAGCTATAACTGGCATGTTCACGTATCGCCAACCAGGATCAAACTGACCATGACGTAACCATTTGGGTGGTCTTAACCAATCATAGCACAGTATGATATGGCAGTAAAATGCATCCAATTATAATTCAGTATGTTTACACATATGAATATTACATCCCCCTTCTTTTAAAACAAAAKAWWWWTKTTTACATATTCTAAGCGTTTMTTTTGAAAACATGCTCTGCAGTTTGAACTCAAGGTAAGTAACCATTTATATTGCATACTACACCAACTGAATCAACAKAGACTCTGAAACAATGATCCAACATACTGTTACTTTTTGAACAAGGGATTCTCAGCAACTCAGCTTTCACAGTAGAAATACATCTTAACATTTCAAACAAATACAATACCAAAGCATTTAAAGTGAACTTTCAATAACAAGTTTACAGTCTGGAACTCTTTTAGGGCAGCGATCCGCCTACACCCTTTGACATTTCACAGGTCTAGGACAGCTCTGGGCTTGACCTCTCTTCCTGACCTTGTGCGATATGATGCTGAGCATGCTTCTGTGTCAGTCAGCAGTTCTTGTGGTGTTGCAGGTAAGTATGGTGTATGTTGTGCTGTGTGTGTGTTTAGTCCATCACGTTCTCTTTCAGGGGAACAGTTCATCTCATCAGTGTGTTGTTCTTTTGTGTTCAGAAGGTGACGACGATTGCGGCGGTACACCGCTCCTTCTGCGGTGCGGACGTGCTATGAACGTTCAGTGTCAGCTGGCTGGATGACGACTGCTGGCTTCCAGAGGCCATGCTCTTGGATTCTAACTGACTCTCCGTCGATCAGTGGTGGCAGTGGTCTAGCTGACCTGTCGTAGTATCGCTTTTGTTGTTGTTGTCTCTGTACAYGTTTTCCATGCATTTCCTTGTAGCTGACGACCTCRGGTTGCAGCTGCTGGTGGTGATGGGAAGGTTGAGCGAAGTCTGCGGCTCATCAACAGCTGGGCTGGTGATTTGAAGTTGTCAACTGGAGTGTTGCGGTATTCAAGGAGACTGAGGTAGGGGTCTCTCTTGTCTGCTTTTGCTTTGTCCATGAGTGATTTAGCAATCTGCACTGATTTTTCAGCAAGGCCATTACTTTGAGGGTAATGTGGGCTTGTGATGACATGTGTAAACTCYCATACTTTTATGAAGGATTCAAACTCATTTGATTTGTAACAGGGCCCATTGTCAGATATTAAAGTCTCTACAATGCCATGCCTGGCAAAGGCTGCTTTCAGCTTGTGTATCACAGCTGCAGATGTGGTGCTGTGAAGCTTGTCAAGTTCGAAGTATCTGCTGTAGTAGTCCACTGTTACGATGTAGTCCTCGTTGTTCCAGGTAAACAGATCGGTTGCCACGACCTGCCAGGGTCGGTCTGGGATACAGTGAGGTAACATTGGCTCTTTGGTGTTTGAGGGGCGTCGTTCAAGACATATGGCGCATTTACCAACAATGTCCTCTATTTGTTTGCACATTCCGGACCAAAACAAAATGTCCCGTGCTCTCTGTTTGCACTTTTCCATGCCCATGTGTCCAGCATGGAKCTTTGTCAAAATCTATTCTCTGAGACTGGTAGGAATAATGACTTTCTCTCCTTTGAAAATTATTCTGTTGATCTGTGATAGTTCATCACGATGGTTCCAGAATTCTGAGACGCTCTGAGGGCATTTTCTCCTCTCCTCAGGCCATCCATCCAGTATGACTTTCCTCAGCTGTGCGAGTTGCGAGTCCTTTTCTGTTTCTGCTTGGATCTCCTTTCAGTTTTGTGTCACTAACTGGTAAGTTGCTGTACACAGTGTGCACCTGCATGTCCATGCCTTCACTGAGGCTGCTGTCCTTATAGGTAAGAAACTTCCTGGAGAGCGTGTCTGCGACAGGGATGCCTTTGCCTGGACGGTGAGTGATTGTGAAGTCGTATTTTTGTAGTTGAAGGATCATTCTCTGTAGCCTTGGCGGGGCTGCGGCGATAGTTGTTTCCTCATAATTGACTCAAGGGGCTTGTGGTCGGATTCCACAATGACTTGTCGTCCATATATGTACTGATGGAAACGTTTACATCCGAACAGAATGGCATAGAGCTCCTTTTCAATTGAGCGTAGTTGATTTCACAGTCTGTGAGAGATTTTGAAGCGTAGCCGATGGGCTTTCCTTCTTGCAGTAGCACTGCACCTAGTCCATACTTTGACGCGTCCACTTGGAGTCTGAGCTCTTTGTCGGGATCGTAGTAGGCAAGGATTGGTCCTGGTTCTCTCGTTTCAAGTCTTTCACATTCTGGAAAGCAATGTTGTGTTGCTTGTCCCAGAGAAACTCACTGGACTGCTTAAGCAGTTGACGCAGGGGTGCATTAGCATTGGAGAGCTGGGTGCGAACTTGGCTAATAGTTGACCATGCCAGCACTGTTTCCAGCTCTGCACGGTTCTTTGGTGGCTCCATTTCTTTTATGGCTAAGATCTTCTGTGGATCTGGCTTGATTCCAGTCGCTGTAAGAAGATGTCCGAAGTAGCTGACCTCTGTAGCGCCGACTGTGCTCTTCTCGGGTTGAGCCGGCTCCTTCTCTCGGGACCTTTGCAGCATCGCGCGGAGGTTTCGGTCGTGCTCCTCTTTGGTTCGACCACAGACAAGAATGTCGTCCACAATTGCCAAAAACTCCGTCGAGGCCTTCGTACACTTCGTCGATCTTTCGCTGAAACTCGTCTTGGGCTGAGATACTCCCAAAAGGCAGGCGACGGAACCTGTAGCGTACAAACGGTGTGTTGAATGTTGTGAGCTTAGATTACTTTTCTGTGAGCTTGATAGCCCAGTAGCCTGATCTAGCGTCCATGACACTGAAGTAGTGTGCTCCCGCTAGTGTGTGATGCCATCTAGCGTCGGTAAAGGATAATGGGGGCGTTTGATAGCCTTGTTCAAGTCTCTTGGGTCAGGACATACTCGGAGCTTGCCTGTGCGTGGTTTCTCCACCACCACTAACGCATTTAACCAGTCAGTCAGTTCTGTAACCTTGGTGACTATGTCAGATTGCTCCATGCTCTCCAACTCTTCAGACGGGCACGGAGAGCAAGGGGAATCTTTCTCGGTGGGTAGACCACAGGGATTGCGTCTGGGTCAAGGTGAATGGTACATTCTCCTGGGAATAATCCTATTCCTGTAGGCCAGACCCGAGCCATGGTCTGTTCTTCCCGTTTCCAGCGTTCAAACGTGGGCAGTATTGGAGCATCATGGCAAAAACTGTAAGACTGGCCCAATAGCTTCTACCCCCAGACCATCAGGCTGCTGAATACCCACTACTAGTCAGCTACCTGCTCCCCCTGTCCCCCTCCTCCAGAATTCCTACCCCCCACCTCCACAGACATTTCTACCCTGCCTCCACTATTCAGTTAAACATTAAATACACATTTCATCAGTGAATACAACATTCACTGTTAAGTGTTTTGTTCATAGAATATGAACACATTGCTTTCAACAGAAGAGAAATGTGTGCAGTTGTGTTTACTGTCTCTGGCAATCAGTAAATACTACTGCACAACATTCTAAATCATCCCATCAGTGTCATACCATGTACAAAACTTTTGCAACACCTGCTCTTTCCATGACATAGACTGACCAGGTGAATCCAGGTGAAAGCTCTGATCCCTTATTGATGCCACCTGTTAAATCCACTTCAATCAGTGTAGATGAAGGAGAGGAGACAGGTTAAATAACGATTTTTAGGCCTTGAGACAATTGAGACATGGATTGTGTATGTGTGCCATTCAGGGGGTGAACAGGCAAGGCAACAGTGCCTTTGAACGGGGTATGGTAATAGGTGCCAGGCGTACCAGTTTGAGTTTGTGAAGAACCACAACACTGCTGGGTTTTTCACGCTCAACAGTTTCACGTGTGTATCAAGAATGGTCCACCACCCAAAGGACATCCAGCCAACTTCACACAACTGTGGGAATCATTGGAGTCAACATGGGCCAGCATCCCTGTGAAACGCTTTCGACACCTTGTAGTCCATGCCCTGATGAATTGAGGCTGTTCTGAGGGCAAAAGGGGGTGCAACTCAATATTAGGAAGGTGTTCATAATGTTTTGTTTACTCAGTGTATATTCATATCAGGTATTCACCTTTCCTTATTTCTATTGTGGATTGTGTTTCTGTGCGCCAATGGAAAGTCCACAAAATGATGAGCAAACGAACCTTTGTATTGATCACATTGGATTGTGATGATACCGTTGAATGAACCCTAAACACAATGTCCTCATTTAAAAAAATAAAAATAAAATGTATCAGGAATTATATTTTATTTGATGTGTATGAAAATGTTTGTTGAAATATGCATAAAAGGAAAGTAATTACCAATAATTCAGCAAATTTGGATAGTTGTACTTAACATTTTGTTTTTCTTACTGTAATAGCACTTACTATATAATTTTGTAGTACACTGTAGTCAACTGTAGTATCCTGTAGAATATTATAATACACACTGTTTTAAAAAATATATATATATTTAACATTTATTTAACTAGTCAGTTAAGAACAAATTCTTATTTACAATGACGGCCTAGTGGGTTAACTGCCTTTATGTAATGATATGCTGTAATGATATGCTCATATTTAATTAGCACATACCCCCGCCCCTTCCCTCCCCCATACTCCAATATGTGCAGAAACCTACATGCCAAGTATACAGCCATATATTGTGTTCACTTCAGGCTGTAACTAATGATGACCACAAAGCAGAGGATGGGTGGCTGAAAATCCATCTATGAAATGCGTACTTACCTGGACTTTTAATACGTGCATTCTGACCTTGAGTGGATTCTCAAACAATCTTCTAAAACATGTATGCTTAAAAAAAATACTTTTTAAAAACATCCCCAAAAAACATGCATACTTACATAGAAGGCCTTAAACAGGAATACATATACCCAATACTTACCCGAATACAAACCACCGTATGCCCGCTGTGTTGCTGCTCTGGAGAATACCTGTGCTTAATCCTCTCTGCCYGCTACTGTTGGACAATGGAAAAACACAAACAATATCCACAACCACTCAACCAACTACTCACAATGACAAAGCACCATGCCCTCCCAGCATCCTGAAGAGCAAGTTTCCATCCCCTATTTTTTTTGTCTAATAAAGACATTGAATCCCTCCCCCAAACCAAACCCTTACCCTAAACCAGGTCTGTATCCTATTTTATTCCCAACCCTACCCGCTAAACCTTAACCTAAACCGGGTTCGTAAACCCTACCCAACCCTCCCTCTTTTAATCTTCTTTACATACAATTTTCCAATAAAGTTAGTTTTTAATAAAATCAAGTCGCAGAAGACAAAAGGAGAACTCCAACACCCCTCCCCTACATACCAGCTACATAAAGTGCATTCGGAAAGTATTCAGACCCCTTTACTTTTTCCACATTGTGTTACGTTACAGCCTTATTCTAAAATTGATTAAATTGTTTTCCCCCTCATTAATCTACACACAATACCCCATAATAAGAAATCAAAAACAGTTTAAAAAATAATAAGTATCCAGACCCTTTACAGTACTTTGTTGAAGCACCTTTGGCAGCGATTACAGGCTCTAGTCTTCTTGGGTATGACTCTACAAGCTTGGCACACCTGTATTTGGGGAATTTCTCCCATTCTCCTCTGCAGATCCTCTCAAGCTCTGTCAGGTTGGATGAGGAGCGTCGCTGCACAGCTCTTTTTAGGTCTCTCCAGATATGTTAGATCGGGTTCAAGTCCGGGCTCTGGCTGGGCCACTCAAGGACATTCAGAGATTTTGCCCGAAGCCACTCATGCATTGTCCTGGCTGTGTGCTTAGGGTCGTTGTCCTGTTGGAAGGTGAACCTTTGTCCCAGTCTGAGGTCCTGAGCGCTCTGGCGAAGGTTTTCATCAAGGATCTCTCTGTACTTTTCTCCATTCATTTATCCCTAGATTCTGACTATTCTCCCAGTCCCTGCCACTGAAAAACATCCCCACAGCATGATGCTGCCACCACCATGTATCACCGTAGAGATGGTGCCATGTTTCCTCCAGACGTGACGCTTGGCATTCAGGCCAAAGAGTTCAATCTTGGTATCATCAGACGTGAGACTCTTGTTTCTCATGGTCTGCGTCCTTTAGGTGCATTTTGGCAAACACCAGGCAGGCTGTCATGTGCCTTTTACTGAGTAGTGGCTTCCTCAATGCTGCAAACATTTTTGGTACCCTTCCTCACATCTGTGCCTCGACACAATCCTGTCTCTGAGCTCTACGGACAATTCCTTCGACCTCGTGGCTTGGTTTTTGCTCTGACATGTACTGTCAACTGTGGGACCTTATATAAACAGGTGTGTGCCTTTCCACATCATGTCCAATCAATTGAATTTCCCACAGGTGGACTCCGATCAAGTTGTAGAAACATCTCAAGGATGATCAATGGAAACAGGATGTACCTGAGCTCAATTTCAAGTCACATAGCAAAGGGTCTGAATACTTATGTAAATAACGTATTTCTGTTTATAATTTTTATAAAATTTGCAAAACAAAACTGTTTTCGCCTTGTCATTATGGTGTATGGTGTGTAGATTGATGATTTTTTTTCATCCATTTTAGAATAAGGCTGTAACGTAACAAAATGTGGAAAAAGTGAAGGAGTCTGAATATTTTCAGAATGCACTGTATTCATTCAGTAGACACACACAATTTACAGGACAATCTAGGGTTAAGTGTCTTGCTCAAGGGCACAGCAACAGATTTTTCACCAAGTCGGCTCAGGGATTTAAACCAGCAACCTTTTGTTTACTGGCCCAACGTTTTAACCGCTAGGCTACCGGCTGGTGTACACAGTGGTAGAGATCCAAAGGACATGTGATGTACAAGTTAAGTTAATTTGAGGATCGGGGGTGTATAGGCTGTCCATGAAAATGTTCTCTCCACCCAGCTGAAAGGTCTATTTATTCCTTGGAAGCATAATTAAGGAAGCTGTAGTAAAACTTGCCGTGACCATAGCAACAGAACCGACACGCCACCTATACTAAAAACAAGAATAGATATGTTTTTCTATCTGGAAAATGGATTCAGCACACTGGCTGGCTCACAGAGGAACCATGACCAGTTGAAAGACAATAAAATKTGTTTTAGTGCTAAATATAACATCCATGTAAAATATGTGGGAATAGAATTCTGAGTGCTTTGATACAAACTGAGGATTGACACCAGTAGCAAACATCAGGAATCAAAAAAGCCTTTGGTTGAGTTGATTATTATGTAATTGGATAATTCACTCCCTGTTGTATTAAAAGGTTTATGTTACAATAACATTAGTGGTAGTTCATACTGTTTCTATTTGCCTCAAAGTTAAAAACTCTGCACTTGGCCTGATCGAAGTGCTATCAACTGGAGTTCAGGGAGTAATTGAACAATAACCCTGGGAGACACAAGTAAAAACATCRGTTAATGGTCCAATTACCACTGTAGTGTAGAACATCACTGTGGGCAAGGCTGATTCCCACTGCTGCCCACCGAGATTAAAAGGTAGCAGAACTAAAGCTCGATAAAAAAGCGAGGGTATTATTAATAACATGTTTGTTGGTTTATTTGTTTGTTAACATTGTGCTGGCTGAATGATGACGGATGTACAGTATAATTTTGCTCTCTGCGTGTGCTTTCCCCTATACCGAATACAGGTAACTGCCAAAATAAAAGAAACACCAACATAAAGTGTCTTAATAGGGCATTGGGGCACCACGAGCCGCCAGAACAGCTTCAATGCACCTTGGCATAGATTCTACAAGTGTCTGGAACTCTATTGGAGGAATCCATTCTTCCACAATAAATTCAATAATTTAGTGTTTAGTTGATGGTGGTGGAAAACACTGGTACATTTTTATACATGACCCTAAGCATGATGGGATGTTAATTGCCTGGGAATTGCTTAGGAACCACACCTGTGTGGAAGCACCTGCTTTTGGGTCTCCCGGGTGGCGCAGTGGTCTAGGGCACTGCATCGCAGTGCTAGCTGCGCCACCAGAGTCTCTGGGTTCGCGCCCAGGCTGGGCTGGGTTCGCGCCCAGGCTCTGTCGCAGCCGGCCGCAACCGGGAGATCCGTGGGGCGACGCACAATTGGCATAGCGTCGTCCGGGTTAGGGAGGGTTTGGCCGGTAGGGATATCCTTGTCTCAGTATGTAAAAAAAWAAATGTAATAAAATGTATGCACTCTACTGTAAGTCGCTCTGGATAAGAGCGTCTGCTAAAATGTAAATGTAATACACTTTGCCTCCTTCGTTTACTTAAGTGTTTCCTTTATTTTGACAGTTACCTGTAGATAAATTTTAGCCTTGCAATCACCTACTGTTTTGAAACATTGAGTTGAGTTATGCAAAGCAAGGACTTTGGATAACCGTCAACCCCATGGCCATGTTCCCTCCAATGAATGGTCTTTATGTTTGAGGAGAGAAAAGATAATTATATGTCTCTGACTGACGGCTGCCTCTACTGTAGTCACACATTTCGGATGAAGGGGCATGTCTGAGTGACATACAGTAAATATATAGTTTGTGTGCATATCTATACATGACAACGCTAATGACAGAGGTCCATGGTACTCAATGACATGTGATGAACATACACTACATTACCAAAAGTATGTGGACACCTGCTCGTCTAAGGTCTCATTCCAAAATCATGGGCATTAATATGGTGTTGCTTCCATTCAGCCACAAGAGCATTACTGAGGTCGGGCACTGATGTTGGGCGATTAGGCCTGGCTCGCAGTCAGCATTCCAATTCATCCCAAAGGTGTTCGATGGGGTTGAGGTCAGGGCTCTGTGCGGACCAGTCAAGTTCATCCACACCAATCTCAACAAACTATTTCTGTATGGATCTTGCTTTGTGCACAGGGGCATTGTCATGCTGAAACAGGAAAGGGCCTTCCCCAAACTGTTGCCATAAAGTTGGAAGTACAGAATCGTCTAAAATATCATTGTATACTGTAGCATTAAGATTTATTTCACTGGAACTAAGGAGCCTAGCCCGAACTATGAAAAACAGCCCCAGACCATTATTCCTCATACACCAAACTTTACAGTTGGCACTATGCATTGGGGTAGGTAGCGTTCTCCTGGCATCCGTCAAACCCAGATTAGTCCGTCGGACTGCCAGATGGTGAAGCGTGATTCATCACTCCAGAGAACGCTTTTCCACTGCTCCAGACTCTAGCCGATGCTAGGCATTGTGCATGGGGATCTTAGGCTTGTGTGTTTAACACCCTTGAAATTACTCAGACAGCACCAGTCCATCTTCGTTTTAGTAACTTTGAGGCTCGGTTGAATGACAACTTTTTTAGTTTTAGTAGTGTAGGTTTTATATGATAGCAATCATGGAACTGACTGACCTCTTGTATGACCTCATTCTCAACATTGTTTTTTTTTTAAAGATAGTGTACAATTTCCAATGCTATTCATCCCAATACGAAACAGTGCTTTCACAAGGAATTAACACAATACTCCAAAATATTACTTCTACAGGTATTTGACTCAACATTTTATCTTCTTATAATACAATTTTTGCTTCTTATAATAACATATGTCTTGACAGAGTCACATTAGTTTCTACAAGGTCACATTCGTTTCCACAAGGTCACATTAGTTTCCACAAGGTAACATTAGTTTCTACAAGGTCACATTAGTTTCCACAAGGTCACATTAGTTTCTAAGGCACAACATGTGCAGCTGCTCGGCCATGGAAACCCCTTTCATGATGCTCCCAACGAACAGTTATTGTGCTGACGTTGCTTCCAGAGGCAGTTTGGAATTCAGTAGTGAGTGATGCAACCGAGGACAGACGATATACACTGAAAACCTGTGCCAAGACACAGTTACAGCGCCGTGAAAAAGTATTTGCCACCTTTCTAATTTTCTCAACTTTGGCATATTTTTTATACAGAACGTTATCAGATCTTCTACGAAAACCTAATATTAAAGGGAAACTGAGTGAACAAATAACACAACAATTAATACTTATATAATTTATTTCATAAACAAAGTTATGCAACACCCAATGCCCCTGTGTGAAAAAGTAATTGCCCCCTTAAACCTTCTGGCAAACTTGAGTCAAGTTTTTTGACAAGATTGGTCCCATTATGTCTGGCAAAAACCAAACAGTGCAATTCCACAGAAAGAACCTCATAAAAACAGTCCAGCATGGTGGTGGTAGTGTGATGGTTTGGGGATGCTTTGCTGCCTCAGGACATGGATGACTTGCCTTAATAGAAGGAACCATGAATTCTGCTCTGTAACAGAGAATTCTACAGGGGAATGTCAGGCCATACTTCTGTGAGATGAATCTGAAACGCAGCTGGGTCGTGCAGCAAGACAATGATCAAAAACACACAATCAGGTCTACATGAAAATTGTTTTAAAAAGCAACAGATTTTACATTTTGGAATGGCCTAGTCAAAGTCCAAACCTAATCCCAATTGATATGTTGTGGCAGGATTTGAAACGAGCAGTTGCATTCTGCATGCAAGCCGTTCTGCATGCAAGAGTGGGCCAAAATTCCTCCACGGCGATGTGAGAGACTGATCAACAACTACAAGAAGCATTTGGTTGCAGTCATCATAATAGCCTAACCGCCGATAAAGCAAAATTATGGACTAAACGTTCAAATCCTGTTGCTGCAGGATTATTTTGCTGCAACAATACTGGTCAAATTAAGATCCTACATCTTTAAATCTGCAATCTGAAAGGGAAGGGCACTTATTCTACAAATATAACACATATTTACAGTATATGAGTATAGCTATGGGTACCATTTAAGTGAGCCTATCGTTCAAACCCATGGCGAACATGGTCATCAAAGATTGGAGTGAATTGGAGGTTTGACGAGAAAAGCAGTATTTACCATGTAGTTGACAAAATCCAAACTGCTTGTGGGAGTAGGCCAGTGGAATCCCAGACGACCGCTTGTAAAATACTTTCTGGTTATCAGTGTTGAACTGTTGACTTTTAGGTGAGTATATTAATTTGTATCAGATAATTGAATCATGAAAGTTGGTAAACAAGAGGATCCTGTATAGTCAGTCAACCAGAGTAAGCAGGATTCTGACATAGCAGTCATACATAGCAGTCAACCATGATCTGTTTTCTAGACCTGATATTATCAGCCAAGCAGTAGGCATAATTCCAGTCAGTATTGATACTATAGCTAGATAAAGTAAACAGTTAGCAGAGTCCACCATGTGATGTAATACAAATATGAGACAGGTTAGATATACTGAGACAGGCAATGGCAGTATTACATTTTTTAAAGACTTTTCATTGTTATGTAGTTTGAAATACAGTTCTTTCCAAACCCCCCCCCCCCCAAGATATTTCAACCTCAAAAGGGGCAAATGCAGGGCAAAGATCAGCTGTTTGTAGGGAAGATGTATCCATTGTATGGTTTGGGATAAATGACGAGAGAGCAGTAGATGGCAAATTTCACATTCTGCTTTGATATGTCATTTCACATTCCGAGGCCCCAAAAAGAGAGCATAACCATCTCAGTATTGTCAGGGAGAGGGGGGTGGGATTCACATTTCCACACAATGGTACACCTGTTATCCTATTAAGGTGAAAATCTATTGGAAATCTGGACTGTTTCATTCCCAATGTCTTAAGAATATTCAGTAACACTCCACAGTTACTCTTATACCTGTGTAATAACACGTTCCTTCTCAATAACATCTTGTTGTATAGGATTGTCTTCTTGCTGATCGTATGACGAGCTCTGGACCACAGCAGGCCCAGTAGGAGGCAGTGAAGTTTAGCTGTCATCCACCTTCTCTCGGTCAGTCAAAGTCCTCAAGGTGTTATTCTATCTAGGGGACATCAGTAAGATATAGTCAGTTGATCTTGCTCCCTCAATATTTCAATCAAGAGATTTTAAACACAATGCATCCACGCAGTATGGTGGATCAGCAAAGATATGAGAGCAGATTTTAACTGGAATTGTTCACCAATACTGTATTAAGTCTGTCCAATAGCACAAACGCCTTAACATATCACACATTAAACTTTTGATTTGTGTTTGATGTCAGTGAAATMCACATTTAGAAACGTAGGACTAATATGTTTTTGTTGTTGAAAGAGCTCCCGGTGCTCTAACACCCTTGGGGACTAAAGATATGTGATAAAGCTGACAAATGAGGCTGTCCTAATCTCTTTTCCACAGACAATGTGAGCTAGATACAGCTTCTCACTTCACAAGCTTTCAATAAAAAGGAGAGCCGGAGATAGGGTGACTATCAGTTATAGTTATTATACTTTTTTGGGACACAAAGAGATCCATCTACAAATGTGTCTTTCGTCCAATAAGTCCTGTTTCTGAGCCTCTGAGGGAGAGAAAATTATTCCTGACTTGTAGAGTACAAGTAGGCAGTTTAGAAAAAGACTCCCCACAAATCGCCAGTTTAGGAAAAAGTCTCCCCACAAATGCCCAGTTTAGAAAAAGACTCCCCACAAATCGCCAGTTTAGAAAAAGACTCCCCACAAATCGCCAGTTTAGAAAAAGTCTCCCCACAAATCGGCAGTTTAGAAAAAGTCTCCCCACAAAAGCCCAGTTTAGAAAAAGACTCCCCACAAATCGCCAGTTTAGAAAAAGTCTCCCCACAAATGCCCAGTTTAGAAAAAGACTCCCCACAAATCGGAAGTTTAGAAAAAGTCTCCCCACAAATCGCCAGTTTAGAAAAAGACTCCCCACAAATGCCCAGTTTAGAAAAAGTCTCCCCACAAGTCACTAGTTTAGAAAAAGACTCCCCACAAGTCACCAGTTAAAATAATTACCCCCCACAAGTTGTCAGTTTCCAAAAATACTCCATTTAAATTACCCATTTAGAAAATGACTACTCACAAGTTACCAGACACACGTAAAATGTCTGGTATTAGAAGATTTGGAGGAGATTAATTCATTCTAATATGTCCCCATCTATCCAGAACACGGCAAGACAATATTTTTCTTCTAGATTATTTATATCACCACAGATTCAGCATCCCATTGTTACTCAGAGTCTGCCATGCAGGTACGCTCTCTCCTCGTGATTTCACTGATGAATGCAGGACTGGCTCGGCTGTCCTGGGAGGCCTTTTGTTTTGCCCAAATGAAAGATCCATTCATTTATAACATGCTGTTTTAATCATTAAAAACAGCCATATGGCGCCTTCTAAATAATTACCACCTGTAATGCGATGCATTAAGAACAATAAAGATTATACGCTTAGCAGCTGTTAAAAAGAAAACTTATTGGCGACTCATTACATCTCTGCTGTCACCCCAGATTAATGTAAAAACTGTTTATCCAAGTGATGGGCTTGTTGTTTGCTGTATGCATTTTACATTTTATTTAGTAGTATGAGAAAACCATAACTTCTAACCCCTCAAATATTGATCAGAATGAAAAAGTTGTTTGAAAATAATGACTGACTAGTAACTATACAGGAATTTAGTATATAATTGAATCTCATACTTCAAAATGCGATCATTATAAACACATCTCTGGATATGATCATGACAACTTTAAACATATTGAATGGACCCCTTTCATTTCAAAACATATAATTTTCCACAGTGCATAATAGCACAATCATGACAATGTTTTGGCTGATTTCAATGCAGTACAGCTATGATATGCTGTTGTACTGAAGAGTCAGGAGATTCTACAAGAAGCTTTAGAGGGACAGGAGCCTGTCTGCGGCCTAGAATGACACATTGACCTCACAGAATTGTTTCTCATTATCAAAAGATAAGCCTAACCATTGTTACATCTCTTAATTACATCATTCTTTAAATTCAATCTCAACATGGATTGAGATTCCCTAATTTCCTCCGACGATCACAGGGAAAAACTCTTACTCTTTCATCTGTGATTAATGCAATTTACAGGCTTTGCATTCCCAGTGAGATTCAAACCAGTAGAAACACGCAGATTGGCAATAGCATCCGTCTCAKCCTCTTTCTTATGGAGATCAAACAATCTAAACTCATTAGGATTAGGTTTGCACTTATTTATGCACAACCCTGCGATTCTAGGTCTAAGGCGGGTAGAGGCAGGTAGGCTTCAAGGGTGCAGCTGGTGGATAAGACTCTTTGTTCAACACAGCCATAAGAATGATGATGATGGGGTTTATTTCTAAATGGTGACCAGTAGATGAACTCCCTAGAACACAGAGATGGGCTGTTGTTATATCCCCCTTGGTAGCTATCTTGGAACTTGGATTGCAGGGCCGTCTTGTCTTTTGGATAATAGGCAGTACATGAATTATACTGTAATTTGAAAAAAATGGAAAGGGAAAACACACACTAACACCCATTAACACACACACACACACACACAAGCACAAAGTCAACAGTCAAAGTTGCTGTTCTAATATACAGTTGAAGTCGGAAGTTTACATACACCTTAGCCAAATACATTTAAACTCAGTTTTTCAATATTTCTGACATTTAATCCTAGTAAAAATTCCCTGCCTTAGGTCAGTTAGGATCACCCTTTTATTTTAAGAATGTGACATTTCAGAATAATAGTAGAGAGAATGAATTATTTCAGCTTTGATTTCTTTCATCACAATCCCAGTGGGTCAGAAGTTTACATACGCTCAATTAGTATTTGGTTGCATTTCCTTTMAATTGTTTAATTTGGGTCAAACGTTTGGGTAGCCTTCCACAAGCTTCCCACAATAATTTGGTGAATTTTGGCCCATTCCTCCTGACAGAGCTGGTGTAACTGAGTCAGGCTTGTAGGCCTCCTTGCTCGCACACAGTTTTTCAGTCCTGCCCACAAATTTTCTATAGGATTGAGGTCAGGGCTTTGTGATGGCCACTCCAGTACTTTGACTTTGTTGTCCTTAAGACATTTTGCCACAACTTTGGAAGTATGCTTAGGGTCATTGTCCATTTGGAAGACTTTAACTTCCTGACTGATGTCTTGAGATGCTGCTTCAATATATCCACATAATATTCCATCCTCATGGTGCCATCTATTTTGTGAAGTGCACCAGTCCCTCCTGCAGCAAAGCACCCCCACAACATGATGCTGCCACCCCCATAGTTCACGGTTGGGATGGTGTTCTTGGGCTTGCAAGCCTCCCCCTTTTTCCTCCAAACATAACGATGGTCTTTATGGCCAAACAGTTCTATTTTTGTTTCATCAGAGCAGAGGACAATTCTCCAAAAAGTATGATCTTTGTCCCCATGTGCAGTTGCAAACCATAGTCTGGCTTTTTTATGGAGGTTTTGGAGTTGCTTCTTCCTTGCTGAGCGGCCTTTCAGGTTATGTCGATATAGGACTCGTTTTAATGTGGATATAGATACTTTTGTACCTGTTTCCTCCAGCATCTTCACAAGGTCCTTTGCTGTTGTTCTGGGATTGATTTGCACTTTTCGCATCAAAGTACGTTMATCTCTAGGAGACAGAACACGTCTCGTTCCTGAGCTGTATGATGGCTGCGTCCTCACATAGTGTTTATACTTGCGTACTATTGTTTGTACAGATGAATGTGGTTCCTTCAGGTGTTTGGAAATTGCCTCCAAGGATGAACCAGACTTGTGGAGGTCTACAATTTTTTTTCTGAGGTCTTGGCTGATTTCTTTTGATTTTCCCATGATGTCAAGCAAAGAGGCACTGATTTTGAAGGTAGGCCTTGAAATACATCCACAGGTACACCTCCAATTGACTCAAATGATGTCAATTAGCCTATCAGAAGCTTCTAAATCCGACATAATTTTCTGTAATTTTCCAAGCTGTTTAAAGGCACAGTCAACTTAGTGTATGTAAACTTCTGACCCACTGGAATTGTGATACAGTGAAATATAAGTGAAATAATTTGTTGGAAAAATGACTTGTGTCATGCACAAAGTAGATGTCCTAACCGACTTGCCAAAACTATAGTTTGTTAACAAGAAATTTGTGGAGTGGTTGAAAAATTTGTTTTAATGACTCCAACCTAAGTGTATGTAAACTTCCGACTTCAACTGTAGCTATCATTTGCTAGCTAACCAACAACTGTAACTATGAATTTGAGAGACAACAAGTACTCATTGTGCAAATGTATTGATGTTTTCAATAAACATCGGAGATTAAATATAGTTTACACGTTGTCAACAATCTAAGCCAACCCTGTCTGTTTTGCCCCATAGTTGTGCACACTTCTATTTTGTTGCTTAATAACCAACCCATATATACACAGGTGAGGATGAAATGGAACCAAAGCCATATCCTAATGTAGAGCACAACAATTTACACTCATTCTTTCAATCGGGGGGAAACCCGATAAGCACAACTGGGTTCAAATACATGTGTATTTGTTTATTTGGGTGAATGTATTTTCAAAGAATATTGCCCAAATCAACTACTTCTACTAAAAGTATTTTCAAATAATTTCATATATACAGTATAGCCTACTATTTGAAAGTATTTTCAAATTCTTATTTCATATACTATTTTCAAATACCTGGGTTAAATGCATGGGAGTGTACTTGAGTCAGTGTATTTGAGCATTTTCAAATCCTGCCAATACTTTCCAAGTGTATTTCCAAATACATTCCAATATTCAACTACTTGTCTCAAATAAAATATCTGAATACTTACTTCAAATTGTATGTGAAAGTAATTGAGATATTTGAAATAGTATTTGAACCCAGGTCTGCCAATAACAGAGAGATGTTTGAAGCAAGCATCATGCTCACCATATCAGTAACCAGCAGCTCAATTTAGTAAAAAAAAAAACGATTTAAACCCACTGACCAGATATTACAGCTGCCTGGCCATGGATCCCTAGGCGAGGCGCCTGTAGCAACCTGCAGATGGAGAGAAATTATATCTTAATTAAAAGTGGCATCCTAAGAGGCCCAACAGGGCATTTCACCAGACGTGACTGGCTCAGTTAACCCTCAGAGTCCCTCTGACTTGTACTGTGGCAGACAGTTCAGCCTGTTATGTTATCCCTAACATGCCCTCATCTGTGTAGAAGCATATATGAAGTGTACATAGGCCTACTACAAGACTTACATAAGGAATCATAACAGCTGATGTCATGTTATGGCTAAAAGGTCACGGCAGCTGTTATGACTAGGGCCAGGAGGTATGCCATAATGTAACTTAAGATGACAGAAAAAAAACGGTCAACGTGTCAAACTAGTCGCGTTGAAGTGTCATATGCACTATTGTAGCTTTTTCATAGAGTTAAAGTGAATTCAAGTGGCCATTCTCTTCAAGTAAAACTGAATAGGGAGTCATTACTTAGTACAACTGAATGCCAGTATAATGTGGTTGTTTTGTTAATTTCTCAGTTTCATTTCTAGTGTAAAAAACAAAACAGTTGCGCTTTGAACATCATGTTGTTTCAGCTGGTGCTAAAATAAAAAACCTAACTGTTCCCCCATCTAAACATTGGCAGTGTCAATGTGTTCCCTGTCATTTGTAAAGTGKCATATGGTTGTGTTCAGTCGTGATTAAATATTTAGAGGCTTGTTCATTGCCTGAAGCGAACTAGCACACTGTATGGAGGGATTGGGATTGAAGGTCAACAGAATTCAACAGTGTGAATTAAACATTGCGTTGCAGGAACACGCAGAAATGGGAGAGAGATCTGCCACTTTAGAACTAGCCCTGAAGATACCTTTTTCCTTCAGTTTTATTTGTTTCTCTGGTGCTGAGTTTTAATGAGAAGAGTTGTGTTGGAGAAAGGGCAACGTTATATCTGTAACTTTGTTTTAATTTTTTCATATTGTTCTCCAGTATTCTTCATTTCACAAAAGTACGGTATTATGCATGTAAAGCATAATTTTTTGTATTTACATCCTGTCCCTTGCATTCAATTCACAATGATACTTTTCTTAGTGTTTCTGGGTTTTTCATGAATGCACGAGGACTGTAAAACTGTCAACAATAGCAGATTTCTGATAGATACATACATGCCACGTCAGTGCCAGGTCAAAGCATGTGAATTCGGTATCACTCCCCTTCAAGGGTCTCCGTTGGAAGAGTAATCTCCAATCTCACCATCCAGCCCTCTTTGTGCGGTGCAACAGCAGGACGCCACCTTTTCCCATTACAGTTTGGCTGTACTAGACAGATCTACCCATTCTGGCACAGCTAGCTAGCTCATCATTCTGACAGGCTCTCTGGAGCTGATATTCATGCAGACACTCATAGCTAGGAAAGATGTAAACAATTCAATACCTGACCCAGACCTTCTGCCAAAAACCCAACCAGGTATACTCCCTTCACAGATAGATGCCTCCTGTTTTCAAAATAAGAAGTATGTGTCAATACCTGACCTTTGGCCTGTATGAGAAGAGGCTTGAAAACTGGTAAACATGCACAGTAGAACCCATCTAGGTACACATTGACAGCGTGGGACTATAACGTTCTATCTGCGTTTTTGTCAAAATGTAGTTATTGACACAGAGAACATTAAACAGAACAAGGCTATCTATATAGTACTCTAAATACCCCAAATYAGAGGCAGACTGGGACAATAATTTGACCCTGTCATTTTACCAGTAGTTTTATCAACATTTGTTCAATAGAGATGAATTACATACAGCTTTATGTGCTCAAACTAATACCATAGGCTATTTAATTTGGGGTTCAACTCCTGAGGAAGTGGAAACTTAAAACACATGAACTAGATTGCTAACTCTAAATATAATACCCACTGCTTGTAGCCATATATTAATCCACAGAAAATGTAATGTCCCAAAAAAATGCAGATGTAGGCTACTACTATAGGTCTATAGAGACATACTGTATAGACAGGGGTTAAAGCAGAASAAAAATCCCATGACTGAAACTTTTCACTGGGCACATACTGGCTGAATCAACAATGTTTTCCATTTGAATGAAATTATGTTGAACCAACGTGGAAGAGACGTTGACTTGATTGGCAGGTAATAGGCACCCTTTCAGTTTTTTATAATCCATGATTATTCATGTTGTTAAGTTTAAAAGAATACAAGATAAAAATTGATGACACTATTCAAACCAATGAGGGTYCGGAAGTTTAAAGCCAATTATATCTCAGAATCATCTTCTTGCAGATTAAACCTTATAGTCCCAATATCTCAAAATGTTGAGTGATAGAGTCTTTGTTACTGGTCATCCACCTGAACAATTCTGATACAGCAATATAAAAATACTATAAAGCATTAGAGGTCATTATTCTCTCTTAGAAAATATTTTGAAAATGTGTTTTCTCCTTCTCTACAATATATACTAAAACCTCAGTTATGGTTTGGAAAACCCCAAAGGGGAGTTAGAACATTCACTCCTCAAATAAAGCTGCCTCAGGAAAACCAAATTTCCTCACAACATGGAGGAGAATCATTCTCACAGCTGAATGAGCTCTCTTGAGAGAATCACTGACCTTTATGCGGTGTTCTTGACATCTCGTAAATTCGTAAATATGAGTAACGACTGCGAAAAATACACTTGAACGCCCCTCCAACTTGTAATTTCTAGTGGGAAACTCGTCTGTCATCCCTGTGCTCCCACTTGCAGCCCTCTGACGTCATATGTCAACAAAAAAGACAGCAAGCATGGCGGTATCTTCAGAACTTTTTAATGTTCAGAACAAAATACAAATTGTAATGCATTTCTAAGTTTTTGAACATACGCTTATATTGAATTTCGTGCATGCCAAGCATTTAGGTTAATTTACAGCTGTGACAAWTTTTTTTGTTGATACTGTAGGTAAAAGTGTTCTGTAGCCAGCTAGCCAATGATATGGTTAATTTCATCTTAGTTTTGGTTCAGAAAGTAAAGGCAGTTCTAGATATAAAAAGAGCAAAACAATCACAAGCTTTCTAATGACCTCCATGCTTGATGGTATATCCCACTTCAAAGCACGTGAATGCACCCCAACTCGTACTTACAATTACGATTTCACAACTGGTACTGTAACTACATCCTTCCCACCTGGTCATGAATGAAGCATTAGCCCATGTGGTAAACTTACCTTATTTCAAAAACAGACTGGAAATTCCAAACAACTGGAAATTAAAAGACYAAGGAGAGACATTCTCGCCCTCAGTTGACAGGAGGTTAGCTAGTAACTGCTCTATTTCAGCTGGGTTGCATTTGTCATGGGYCATGTGGTTGGTGATAGCACATTTATCTYAGAGGCAGAGGTGGGCGTCCACAGAACAGGGTGTCACCATGAGGGCGCTCGGCTTGTTAACTTAATCTGCTAGGGGGCTGAAAAATGGAGACGGTGTGTGGTGTCTGGGCGATAGCAGGAAACAAACTCRGCGGAAATAGAGTCAGAGAAGGCAAGATTAATCCCTTTAGTGAGGGAAAAGAGAAAGTGGAATGTCTGAGGGCTATCAACACCTCTGCTCCAACACGCTGGGTAATTTCATGGAAATTGAAAAGTCCAAATTGCTACAACAGTAAGGTTGGTAGTAGGAACGCAAACGTGGACTTACAATTATAAAYTGCTGTATTTGGAACTCATATTGGCATATCATAATAATAAAGACATTTCAAAATAACATGTGTTACATAACTTATACCATAACGTCGATCTCCTCAGAAGAACTTCGGCAAAGTTAAAATGTTTCAACAAGAAATCCCACTTTTCGAGACAAGAAATCACACTTCTTTAATCTGCCTCAAGATACATTATATACTCAGAGAGCAAGGTGTTTGTCATGAATCGGAGTGAAAATTGCTGTAGAGAGTAACACTTCTCCCATCTTCTCTGCATTATCAGACACACATCTGACAGGAGAGCGTGGCCCGGAGCTGGGGGGCCCAGAGGCAGACAGAGGATTGTCAGCAGAGTCCCATTTCTCCTGGTATGAAATACTTCCCTTTATCTGCAAGCCTCTCCAACCTCTGTCTGCACAGACCGTTTACCTATGAAAAGTACATTCTAAGCGAATACTGACACAGATGTGAAATGCCGGTTAAACAGAACTTGTGAAAGCATAATATGAAAAGGCATCATAGCTACATGCTCCCCACTTTAACTAACCATTAGCAGATCAAGATTTTGTCAACAATGAGAATCACTTTGGATAGGTATTTCTAGTAAGGTAAKAGAGGGATGGCAATCTAAGCTCAGGGCTGCTGCTGCTTTTTTGAACAGGCATAATCTTGTTCATCATCAAGCAATCTGTCCTCTGGTAACATCATTTGTCCGAGTGCCCTTCGGCACCTCTTTTCTCATTTCCTTCACACCAAAGCAGCTCGCTCTATCTGTTCTCCGCTGTCACGGAGTATCAGACGGATGTATTTACTCCATCATTTTAAATGTTGTTTTGAATTGCAATTTCAGTGCAGTGCGCCCTCCTCCAAATTCCATTGCGTAAAGGTAAATAATATCTAGTCAATTTACCTCCTGAACACAATAAACACCTATATGACAGCACTGTAAGCCATCACAGTAGCTGTGAACTCCCCAGCTCCCGCTCAGGTTGAAGTATTCACAGATTGTTCAAGTTTGAGGTGACAATACATCACTCACTTGGATTATCAGAAATCCCACCATTTTGTGGATTAACATACCACAATACATTCTTATACAGTGCATTCAGAAACTACTTAGACCCCTTCTCTTTTTCAACATTTTGTTATGTTACAGCCTTATCATAATACATTCTTATAGATGCTAGACTACAGTATGTCATTAAGAGAAAAGTAAGTTTTATCATCAAGATGCGGTTTGGTTTTATTATAGCTCAATAAGACAGAAATAGTCAGTGATCCTATTTAGTCACTTTTAATGGCGAGCTGGGGTTACACGTTGTTCATCGTGCCAACCAAACTATCCCTTATTTGATGGCACCACGTCAACATGCCTTTGTTCCCATAACCACCCGACTGTTGGCTGCACGTATTTACAAGAAAACATGATGGGTATTTTATGTATCTCTTCCTGTCTTTTCACATGATGTCCTGGCGGGCATCAATGATTAACTTTGATGACAATGATAGTTTCTAAACTATACCAAATTACTCCATTAAGGATGAGAGAATGCTTGTATGGTGCTTTTCTGTTTTCAGCTCAGGGGTGCAGGAAGAAAAGCTGAATTGGTCCTTTCAGGAAAATCATTTCACAATGTACAAACGCTCTCCCTGGACCAAATCCAAGGTGTTATTATCCCATCCTGATGATCTAACTGCAAGCCATTTTCTTTAATAATTGTTTGCCACTCTTTAAGCAGTTTCTATGTATGATAATGTCCTTTGTTGTTAGCAGCTGTAAATGGTCCAAATCGGATTTCAACTGCTATTTGTGAGGATTAGACTTATCGTTCCTGTTTTTCTCTGAGGACCGAGGTCCATTCTGTTTCCGTATCCACCTATCATCAACAAGCAGTTTCTTCCTATGGTAAATGATAGCTCGATTTGAAAGGGATCGGCTCTTCTATCACTGATGAAGACATCTCTCAGAGCTGTGGAGGAGTTATTTGATCCTCCTGTCTCTTCTCTTCCCAGGTCTTTTCAGGCCATTATTCCACCTCCCTCTTTCTGGTCCTTCAACACTCCTCTCCTGGGAACCCAGAAGGCGAGCAATCTCTTATCCATTTTCAAACGCTCTTTCTCTCTCACCATGGCCAAATGAATGGTACAATGACACGTCCAAAAAGCGGTGTGACTGAAATTTGATTGCGGCGTTCTCAATTTGTATGCCCGATTAGCATAATGACAACAGGGTACTTGAAATCCCTATGCCCCCCTTGGGGAATCTAGTAGGCAAAAGCCAATTTCCCTAGTCAGGGGTAATACCTTACTTGTCAACAGGGCTGTGTGCTATTCTTAGATAATAGGCACGGTTGTTTCTTGCAAGGGGTAGTGTTGCCCTCAATGCCAAATCCAGTTACATGATGCAGTCACAGGGAGCTGCAGAATTCCTGCACTGAATGACAGTAGAAGATCTACATGGTTTCAAATTGTGTATTTCCTAATAAAAAAAAATGTTTAAGTCTGTTTTACATGAATGCACAATATTACATGACGCCAGGAAAACACTTGTCTTGCCTTTCAGGAAATAAGAACAAAGCCATGAACAGTAGTTGATGGCAGAGTACGTGCCTTGCTAGACTCCTTAGCTGTGAAAATGCACTTTTCTGAGGTCTCTTGATTTGCCAGTGGAGTTGTACATTTGAGAAAAAGTACAATTCATGAGGCCTATTTTAAGAATATTTTTTACATCATAAGCAGAGGCACTTTAAGTATGCAGGGGTAAAAACAAGCGTGCCCCGTCACATTCACGATCAAGGGACCTGCTTCCAGTACCTGCTCAAGGATACGCTCTACCTTGTAGAGACATCTACAATGTCTGTTTAGATATATTAACTTTGTTAAGACAGTTGGAAAGTCCATATGTAGCTTGTTTTTGGTAGCAAGTCCAGGAATGGCTGAAGAATTGCAACATTTACCTGGAGCTAACTCTGCAGATAGCTCTACTGGGTGATTTGAAAAGTCAAAGTCAATCAATCAATAATATAATAGTTATTTTAGCAAATATTGTATCTTTAATTTACAATCTGTAGAAACTATGAGACTAGAAAGGTTTAGAACTTTTGTGAAACATCACAGCACAGTTGAAAAATATATGGCAAATAGAAATCCAATAYGGATGGTGTTAAGAGATAGATGGGAGGGGTTGAGTGGAGCTAATAACAAAAAGATAACTAACGTAAAATATACTGCATCTGTAAAATGTACACTACCGGTCAAAAGTTGTAGAACATCTACTCATTCAAGGGTTTTTCTTTATTTTTAMAATTTTCTACATTGTAGAATAATAGTGATGACATCAAAACTATTAAATAACATATATGGAATATTGTAGTAACCAAAAAAGTGTTAAACAAATCTTTGAGAATTTTCAAATAACCACCCTTTACCTTGATGACAGCTTTACACGCTCTTGGCATTCTTTCAAAAAGCTTCATGAGGTAGTTACCTTGAATGCATTTCAATTAACAGGTGTGCCTTATTAAAAGTTAATTTGTGGAGCCAATCAGTTGTGTTGTGACAAGGTAGAAGATAGCAGAAGATAGCCCTATTTGGTAAAAGACCAAGTCTATATTATGGCAAGAACAGCTCAAATAATCAATCAAAGAGAAACGACAGTCCATCATTACTTTAAGACATGAAGGTCAGTCAATACAGAACATTTCAAAAACGTTAAACGTTTCTTCAAGTGCAGTTGCAAAAACCACCAAGCGCTATGAWGAAGCTGGCTCGCATGAGGACCGCCACAGGAATGGAAGACCGAGAGTCACCTCTGCTGAAGAGGATAAGTTCATTAGAGTTACCAGCCCAAATAAATGCTTCAGGGTTCAAGTAACAGACACATCTCAACATCAACTGTTCAGAGGAGACTGTGAATCAGGCCTTCATGGTCGAATTGCTGCAAAGAAACCACTACTAAAGGACACCAATAAGAAGATGTGACTTGCTTGGGCAAAGAAACACAAGCAATGGACATTAGACCGGTGGAAATGTGTCCTTTGGTCTGTAGTGCAAATWGGCGATTTTTGGGGGAGTGTCTTTGTGAGACACGGTGTGGGTGAACGTATGATGTCTGCATGTTTATTTCCCACCGTAAAGCATGGAGGAGGAGGTGTTATGGTGTGGGGGTGCTTTGCTGGTGACACTGTCTGTGATTTATTTAGAATTCAAGGCACACTTAACCAGCATGGCTACCACAGCATTCTGCAGCGATATGCCATCACATCTGGTTTGGGTTTAGAGGGACTATCATTTGTTTTTCAACAGGACAATGACCCAACACACCTCCAGGCTGTGTAAGGGCTATTTTATGGAGCTGCATCAGATGACCTGGCCACCACAATCCTCGACCTCAACCAAATTGAGATGGTTTGGGATGAGTCGGAAAAGCAGCCAACAAGTGCTCAGTATATGTGGGAACTCCTTCAAGACTGTTGGAAAGGCATTCCAGGTGAAGCTGGTTGAGAGAATGCCAAGATTATGCAAAGCTGTCATTAGGGCAGAGGGTGGTAATTTGAAGAATCTCAAATATAAAATATATATTGATTTGTTCAACACTTTTTAGGGTACCTCATGATTCCATGTGTGTTATTTCATAGTGTTGATATCTTCACTGTTATTCTACAATGTAGAACACTTTAAAAAATAAAGAAAAACCCTTGAATGAGTAGGTGCTTTTGACCTGTAGTGTATACCAGTAGTGTATACAATCTTAGTTACATCAGTCTTGTTTCTCATAGTCTGAGAATCCTTATTTGCCTTTTGGCAAAGTTCAAATGGGCTGTCGTGTGCCTTTTACTGAGGAGTGGCTACCGTCTAGCCACTCTGCCATAAAATCTGATTGGTGAAGTGCTGCAAAGATGGTTGTCCTTCTGGAAGGTTATCCCATCTCCACAGAGGAATTCTAGAGCTCTGTCAGAGTGACCATCGGGTTCTTGGTCACCTCCCTGACCAAAGCCCTTCACCCCCGATTGCTCAGTTTGGCCAGGCGGCCAGCTTTAGGAAACTTCTTCCATTTAAAAATAATGGAGGCCACTGCGTTCTTGGGGACCTTCAACGCTGCAGACATTTTTTGGAAACCTTCCCCAGATCTATGCCTGAACACAATCCGGACAATTATTTTGAACGCATGGCTTGGCTTTTGCTCGGACATGCACTGTCAACTGTGGGACCTTATATAGACAGGTATGTACCTTTCYAAATAATGTTCAATCAATTGAATTTATTTAGCAAATAATTCAAAAGCATTTTTAATTTCGCTTTGTCATTATGGGGTATTGTGTGTAGATTGCTGAGAATAAAGCTGTCATCAAGGCAAAGGGTGACTACTTCGAAGAATCTAGAATATAAAATATATTTTGATTTGTTTAACATGTTTTGTTTACTACATGATTCCATATGTGTTATTTCATAGTTTTGATGTCTTCACTATTATTCTACAGTGTAGAATAAAAAATAAAAACCCTTGAATGAGTAGRTGTGTCGATACTGGTACAGTATATGTATATGTATTTTATATGTATGTACATACAGTTGAAGTCGGAAGTTTACATACATCTTAGCCAAATACATTTAAACTCAGTTTTCACATTTCCTGACATTTAATCCTCGTAAAAAGTCCTTGTCTTAGGTCAGTTAGGATCACCACTTTATTTTAAGAATGTGAAATGTCAGAATAATAGTAGAGGAGGATTTATTTCAGCTTTTATTTCTTTCATCACATTCCCAGTGGGTCAGAAGTTTACATGCGCTCAGTTAGTATTTGGTAGCATTGCCTTAAATTGTTTAACTTGGGCAAACGGTTTGGGTAGCCTTCCACAAGCTTCCCACAATAAGTTGGGTGAATTTTGGCCCATTCCTCCTGACAGAGCTGGTGTAACTGAGTCAGGCTTGTAGGCCTCCTTGCTCGCACATGCTTTTTCAGTTCTGCCCACAAMTGTTCTATGGGATGAGGTCAGGGCWTTGTGATGGCCACTCCAATACCTTGACTTTGTTGTCCTTAAGCCATTTTGCCACAATTTTGGAAGTATGCWTGGKGTCATTGTCCATTTGGAAACCCCACCCTGTCAGCAACGGGTKTGGCTGACATAGTCAAAGCCGCTAATTTGAAGTGCGTCCACATACCTTTGGCCATGTATATTACAGTCTAAATCCTTACCAGGAACCTGCATTTTTCAACCTATGGTGAATAAATAGAAAATTAAGAAACATAACAATTCTCACTCATAAACAGCAAATAACCCTGAACAAATACTTTCAGCCTTGTTAAATGTCAGTGGCATCAGGAGCCAGTTATACGCTCCCTGCTCGCCCCCTAGCACCATCTGCCCCTGTTCACTCCTCCAACTCTGTCATGAATACAGGAGAGATGGAATTCTGGAAGAGTCTTGATAAAMAACTGTAAAATTCAGAGGAAGTAAAATAAAGACTAAAGTAAAAAGAAGTAACATTTGCACACCTCAGATGAATGCCCCGCCCGGTTCTGTAACTGTGTGGGCGTCGGCAACTCGTAGAGGTTAATTTATGATTATTGTAATCAWGGCGCTACCGGAACGGTTTGGTAGTCATGGCTGCAATGTAATTGTAACGTCTGTCCCTGGTGGGGAGGTGACAGCATAGTGCAAGCTCAAAGGGACAGAGAAAGGCACAAGGACAAAATGTTTTTACGACAACGATAACACCCTGGATGAATACAGAAGCAGTGTCTATCTGAAACAGCGTGTTTACCGTTTATCGGAACTGAACATCAAACCATTTGAAATGACCTTGGAGATATGTGTGTGTCTGATACTGATCACAATGCCTGGCAGATCAAACAGAAGGACGTAGCTAAGATCTCTCAATCGCTCCACTGCTTATGGCACCAACCCAACCACCCCAGGAATACTTATTCCAATAATAATTGACATTCAGGAATGGTGACATGTTAAGAAATGACAATAAACTGAGAGAGAGATATTCATTGTGGTGGATCAGGGTCTCTGTCTAAACCTCACTGGCAATATGTTGCATGGTGCCTCTGTCTCAGGGGATGTTTATTGGATGCCTCTCCATTAGCCTTCCAACTCGCTGTGCATAATCAAGTTGTCACTTTGACTGTTTTTCAGTGTGTCCTAAAAACATGATTTGGCACCAAATGGAGGCAGGTATCAGGAGCGAGCCAAACAGTCCTCAGGAACGGGCAGGCTGACAGACAGAGAGTAAATGAACACTTCATCCTAGAAGGGTGGCACTACAAGATAATATGTGTTTTTCACCGCCCGCATCCTGTCCAATATCTTGTAGAAAGTTTTATATTTTAACCTATTATTGTCCACATCAGAGAGATACAACACAAGTTCTGCATATGTTGTTCCAATACAAGAGTTCTGTCATTTATGTGTTCCAATACAAGAGTTATGTCATTCTGTGTTCCAAACAAGAGTTCTGTCATTCTGTGTTCCAAACAAGAGTTCTGTCATTCTGTGTTCCAATACAAGAGTTATGTCATTCTGTGTTCCAGACAAGAGTTCTGTCATTCTGTGAACCAATACAAGAGTTCTGTCATTATGTCGTCCAATACAAGAGTTCGATCATTTGTGGTCAATACACAATGTTCCTATGCTATATAACACATTTTTCCCCATTCTGTCCTCTAGGATTAAGCCAGTCACTGTACTCAGAACATACAGGAGGACGTCGTGCCAGACTGTCCAACAACTCAGATATTGGAATCTCAGTAGGCCCCTTCGCACCATAAAGAGAATTGAGTGCACCCTGGTCCTATCACAGGTCATTGTCCCGTTGACTGCCTGCCTATCGAATGTACTGAATGAGCAGAGAACACAACAAAAAGGTAATTGCACTCTGAATGAAAAGCAAGCGATCTACTGCCGCTAATGATGTTTGAAACAAAGTATAAGAAGAAGGAAGAGGGAGGAAGACCTGGTTCTGAACGCTCCTGGAACCACAGGATGTGATGTGTGTGTGTGTGAGTTTAGCGTAAATCAAACTTCAGCCTCACAGATCAATAAAGAGCTCGYCTAAAGCTTTTTTGGCAGCAGGTCAACTTTCGGGTCGTAAACTCTGCTGTGTAGGTGGACAGAGAGATATGACCATTTCAGGAGTCATAAAGCCTTTGCAAACGGGCTGAGATCTATAATGATATGTAACCGGGGAAATGTGTGCCACTTACTAGGCTGTTTGGAGTACTTCCTGTACGAGCTATTCATTTTTAAACTGTGTAAACAAGACATCATGTACTATTAATGTTTCTACATAAATTATTTGTTTATACATTTGTTTGGAGATAAATTGATTCTAGCTGATTAAACAAAAGTGCTTAGCTCGTGTTCTTGCCTAATTGGATGTCTTATCTGTAAAAAATGCAAGAAATCTGAGGATGGGATGTTGAACATAGACTGTAGTTCATTGAATGAAAGAAATGTCCCTTTGTAAAAGAGATGTTGAACTTCTTTGATGCCTCTATCATACCAAGGCTTAAACATACTGTACCATCATCAAATATCTTAGGTAGAGATGGGTTCCACCAGACAGAGAGCTAAGGGGATAAGGGAGGGTTCCCATTTCAACAATTTATGGGCTACATCCCACATTTCTAAGGAGTTCAGGATTATAGAGTTATTTGTAATAACTTTCCCTTTTTTCGCCCCAAGGATAACAACATAATGTAGCTCATAGGGGGATACAGTGGGCTTCCATCTTTACCCAGGCCTCCGGTGATCGCACCACCCATTGTCTAATTACTCTTAACTGGGCGACCCAGTAGTACAAGTTAGGATAGAGTAGACCCAAACCTCCTGGTAGGTATAGAACAGTGGTTCCCAAACTTTTTATAGTCCCGTACCCCTTCAAACATTCAACCTCCAGCTGAGGACCCCCTCTAGCATCAGGGTCAGCGCACTCTGAAATGTAGTTTTTTGCCATCATTGTAAGTCTGCCACACACACACTATACGATACATTTATTAAACATAAGAATGAGTGTGAGTTTGTCACAACCCGGCTCGTGGGAAGTAACAAAAAGCTTTTATTGGACCAGGGCACAAATAATAATAAAACAACAATCAATAATTTTGGTCTTTATTTAACCATCTTACATATAAAACCTTATTTGTTCATCGAAAATTGTTAATAAATCACCACAGGTTAATGTGAAGGGTGTCCGTGAAGGGATGCACATAACTCTGCAATGYTGGGTTGTATTGGAGAGAGTCTCAGTCTTAAATCATTTTCCACACACAGTCTGTGCCYRTATTTAGTTTTCATGCTAGTAAAACCACTTTCACATGCAGTTGAAGTCGGAAGGTTACATACACCTTAGCCAAATACAAATTAAACTCAGTTGTTCACAATTCCTGACATTTAATCCTAGTAAAAATTCCTTGTCTTAGGTCAGTTAGGATCACCACTTTATTTTAAGAATGTGAAATGTTAGAATAATAGTTGAGAATTATTTATTTCAGCTTTGATTTCTTTCATCACATTCCCAGTGGGTCAGAAGTTTACATACACTAAATTAGTATTTTATTAGCATTGCCTTAAATTGTTTAACTTGGGTCAAACGTTTTGGGTAGCCTTCCACAAGCTTCCCACATTAAGTTGGGTGAATTTTGGCCCATTCCTCCTGACAGAGCTGGTGTAACTGAGTCAGGCTTGTAGGCCTTCTTGTACACGCTTTTTCAGTTCTGCCCACAAATTTTCTATGGGATTGAGGTCAGGGCTTTGTGATGGCCACTCCAATACCTTGACTTTGTTGGCCTTAAGACATTTTGCCACAACTTTGGAAGTATGCGTTGGGTCATTGTCCATTTGGAAGACCAAACTTTAACTTCCTGACTGATGTCTTGAGATGTTGCTTCAATATATCCACATAATTTTGCTGCTTCATGATGACATCTATTTTGTGAAGTGCACAAGTCCCTCCTGCAGCAAAGCACCCCCACAACATGATGCTGCCACACCCATGCTTCACGGTTGGGATGGTGTTCTTCGGCTTGCAAGCCTCCCCCTTTTTCCTCCAAACATAACGATGGTCATTATGGCCAAACAGTTCTATTTTTGTTTCATCAAACCAGAGGACAAATCTCCAAAAAGTACGATCTTTGTCCCCATGTGCAGTTACAAACCGTAGTCTGGCTATTTTTATGGCGGTTTTGGAGCAGTGGCTTCTTCCTTGCTGAGCGGCCTTTCAGATTATGTCAATATAGGACTCGTTTTAGTGTGGATATAGATACTTGTGTACCTGTTTCCTCCAGCATCTCCACAAGGTCCTTTACTGTTGTTCTGGGATTGATTTGCACTTTTCACACCAAATACGTTAATCTCTAGGAGACAGAACGCGTCTCCTTCCTGAGTGGTATGACGGCTGCGTGGTCCCATGGTGTTTTTACTTGCGTACTATTGTTTGTACAGATGAATGTGGTACCTTCAGGCGTTTGGAAATTGCCTCCAAGGATGAACCAGACTTGTGGAGGTCTCCAATTTTTTTCTGAGGTCTTGGATTATTTCTTTAGATTTCCCAATGATGTCAAGCAAAGAGGCACTGAGTTTGAAGGTAGGCCTTGAAATACATCCACAGGTACACCTCCAATTGACTCAAATGATGTCAATTAGCCTGTCAGAAGCTTTTAAAGCCATGACATTTTCTGTAATTTTCCAAGCTGTTTAAAGGCACAGTCAACTTAGTGTATGTAAACTTCTGACCCACTGAAATTGTTATACAGTGAATTATAAGTGAAATAATCTGTCTGTAAACAACTGTTGGAAAAATGACTTGTGTCATGCACAAAGTAGATGTCCTAACCGACTTGCCAAAACTATAGTTTGTTAACAAGAAATGTGTGGAGTGGTTGAAAAACCATGTTTTAATGACTCCAACATAAGTGTATGTAAACTTCCRACTTCAACTGTAGGAACTTGGTTGCAAAGGGTATCAGTGTCTTAACACCGATTTGCCAAGTCAGCATACTCTGAGCGCAGCCCAATTCAGAAATCTGGCAGTGGCTTCTGATTAAATTCAATTTTCACAGAACCGCTTGTTGCAATTTCAATGAGGCTCTCTTGTTGAAATACTGTATCGGTAAGTGGACTGGAGGCAGGGCATGAAAGGGATAACAAATCCAGTTGTTTGTGTCACCTGCGTAATTGCACACCCAACTCACTCAGGTGCACTTGAGTTCATTTGCACACAAAAATCATACAATAATGGAAAGGCCTGTGTGTTGTTCTTGTTAATGCAGACAGAGAAGAGCTCCAACTTCTTAATCATAGCCTCAATTTTGTCCCGCACATTGAATATAGTTTCGGAGAGTCCCTGTAATCCTAGATTCAGATCATTTAGGTGAGAAAAAACATCACCCAGATAGGCCAGTCGTGTGAGAAACTCRTCATCATGCAAGCGGTCAGACAAGTGAAAATTATGGTCAGTAAAGAAAACTTTAAGCTTGTCTCTCAATTTAAAAAAACGTGTCAATACTTTGCCCCTTGATAACCAGCGCACATGACTGCCCAACCCTCTTCCTGGAGATCTACTGTCCTGTAGGTTTTCATTCCAACCCTAATTTAACACAGCTGATTCAGCTCGTTAAGGTCTTGTTGAGCAGCTAATTTGTAGAATCAGGTGTGTTAAATTAGGGTTGGACTGAAAACCCACAGGGCGGTAGATCTCCAGGAAGAGGATTGGGCAGCCCTGCGTTACGTGGTCGCTGCCCATATCATTGCATAGTGCAGAAAATACACGAGAGTTCAGGGGCCTTGCTTTAACAATGTTAACCATTTTCACTGTAGTGTGCAAAATGTCTTTCAAGCTGTCAGGCATTCCCTTGGCAGCAAGAGCCTCTCGTGGTTGCTGCAGTTTACCCATGTGGCGTCGGGAGCAACTGCTTGCACGCGCGTTACCACTCCACTATGTCTCCCTGTCATGGCTTTTGCACCATCAGTACAGATACCAACATGAGCAGCAGCTACGTTTGGCTAAATACGGGCCGTTAGTGGAATTCCCATTAGAGAGTAACGGTTAATGTGATTGGATGTTAATTATTTGACTAGGCTACCTGTTTGTGTGTTGTTATTTCGCTGAACACTAGATGGTTTAATTTTATTTTTTGGCAGTGAAACGAGGCTACTCAGGCAAGAAAAACTTCACCCAAATGTATAGCCCCATTGGAAAATATAAATGGACTGTTTGAAAATGTGAAGAAAAAAAGTGGTCCAGCATCCAATTTAGAAATTGGCAAGATCTAATTTTTAGCCCAGTTCACTTTATATCCTGAAATAGACCTAAATACATTGAGCATCCTGWTGAGTGAGGTTAAAGAAGATTCTGGGTTTGACAAATAGAGCAAAATATCATAAACATGAGATCACTTGCGACCCGACTTGAATTCTAGTAATATCAGTTGAAAGGCGGATGGTTGATGCTAACGGCTCGATAGCCAGAGCAAAGAGATACGGATATAAAGGTCAACCCTGTCTTGTTCCCCATGATAATATAAAAGGACTAGAGCTACGCTAATTAGCATTAACCAGGCCTGTAGGAGCGTTATACAGTGTCTTGACCCATGAGCAGAACATAGAACCAAATTGAAATCTTTGTAGAACCAATAAAAGATCATCCAATTCGATATTCTATCGATTCTATCGAAAAACATTTTCGGCATCAAGAGATACTTGCTGTTACACAGGATTTAGCTAGGTGTAACTTTATAGTTACCTATGAGTATTGATCAATATGAATTAGCTTTTGAATTATTGGTTCCATACGACGCACTTTTATCTTTGTGATAATTTTAAGTAACACTTAATTTTAAGGGGTCCTTATTAGAGTCTAATTGCACTAACAAGTATTGTAGTTAATTGTAATAACTCATAGTTACACTGCAGTAACATGTAACTGGTGGTAATTGCAGTCTGTAATTACAGAGGTGTAACAACAAATGCTTGTTACCATGATTGTTACAAATAGGCAGGTTTCCGCTAAATTCACCAATTTGGTGTTTATTTTCGTCTCAGCTGCATCCGATTCAGTAATAACTGTCACAAGGTCACTTGGTTACTGTTACAAAGGTTGGAGGCTCACTAAGCTCTAATTACCTACCCGTGAATGCACACTCTTCAAAATCGCCACTCAATATTCTTACTAGCATTTGTCCCCAGTAAGTGTACAATCTGGGTTAACTTAGTTGAATTTACAAAAACARATCAGATATAGGTCAACCTCACTGACTGGGGTCTACCATACGGGTGTCATCCCAGATGATTTTTTTTTTAAATTGTATTAATGTGTACATTACCCATTATGACAACCTGAACTTCCTTGCTATTCAAGTGAGAGGATAAACCCACAAGTACAGCACATGTAATTACTTGGAGTTACACTTAACTTTAAGTAACAAAATCCTGTGTATCTTGAGGGATACTTACTTGTAATTAATGTGTACTTATATAGTACATTACCCATCCTGATAACCTGGACTTTATTTGAAGGCTTTCGGAAGCACCAACCATGTGAGAAGAGTACATGTAATATCTGCATAATTGCAATGTAATTACTCGGTGGTGCACTTTTAACTAGCGAAATACTGTGAGTCTTGGGGTGTACTTACTTGTAATTATTGTGTGTAGTGTACCTACAAAGTACGTTACCCATTCTGACAATCTAATCATCAGTTTCGGAAAGCATCATCCAGGAAAGAAAATAAACACACTAATACACTGCAGAGTAAATATCTGTAATATCTGCATAAGTGCAAGGTTATTGCTAGCTGTTACACAGGATTTAGCTAGGTGTAACTTTATAGTTACCTATGAGTATTTTCTATATAATTACTTATTACTCATTACCAAGTGAAAATACCAACAAACAAAAGGTGACCTTCTACTTTAGTCAACTTTACTGTAACATGTAAACATTTCTTACAAAATAATACKAATTTTTATTGTTAGATTAATACTTTGATTAATTAGATTAATCAAAGCTACTGTATACAGTGCCTTCAGAAAGTAATCATACCCCTTGATTTATTCCACATTTTGTTGTGTTACAGCCTGAATTTGAAAGGGATTACATTTTTTTTCTTCACGCATCTACATACAATAACACATAATGAAAGTGAAAAACCTGTTTTTAGACATTTTTGCAAATGTATTGAAAATGAAATACAGAAATATGTCATTTATGAAAGTATTCACACCCCTGAGTCAATACATGTTAGAATGACATTTGGCAGCGATTACAGCTGTGCATTATTTGTGGGTAAGTCTCTAAGAGCTTTGCACAACTGGACTGTAAAATATTAGCACATTATTCTTTTTAGAATTCTTCAAGCCCTGTCAAGTTGGTTGTTGATCATTGCTCGACAGCCATTTTCAAGTCTTGACATAGAGTTTCAAGACAATAAATCGTTTTTTTGTCGTTTTTTTTTTAGCCCTTTTAGTGGTATCCAATTGGTAGTTACAATGTTGTCTCATCRCTGCAACTCCCGTACAGACTCGGGGGAGGTCAAGAGCCGAAGGTCGAGAGCCATGCGTCCTCCAAAACACAACCCAACCAAGCCGCACTGCTTCTTGACACAATACCCACTCAACCCAGAAGCCAGCCGCACCAATGTGTCGGATGAAAACACTGTACACCTGGCGACTGTGTCAGCATGCACTGCACCCGGCCCGCCACAGGGATCACTAGTGCACGATGGGACAGGGACATCCCTACCAGCCAAACCCTCCCCTAACCCAGACAACGCTGGGCCAATTGTGCACCGCCCCAAGGGTCTCCTGGTCGCAGCCGGCTGCGACAGAGCCAGAGCCAGAACCAAGAATCTCTAATGGCACAGCTAGCACTGCGATGTAGTGCCTTAGACCACTGCGCCACTCGGGAGGCCCAGATTTTCAAGCCAATTTAAATCAAAACTTTAACTAGGCCACTCAGGAACATTCAACGTTGTCTTGGTATTGTCCTGCTGAAAGGTGAATTTGTCTCCCAGTGTCTGCTAGAAAGCAGACTGAAGCAGGTTTTCCTCAATGATTTTGTCTGTGCTTAACTCGGTTCCATTTATTTTTATCCTAAAGAAAACTCTCTGGTCCTTGCTGATGCCAAGCATACCCATAGTGGCGCAGCATTCTAAGGCACTGCATCTCAGTGCTAGAGGGGTCACTACAAACCCTGGATCAATTCCAGGCTGTATAACAACTGGTTGTGATTGGGAGTCCCATAGGGCGGTGCACAATTGGCCCAGCGTCGTCCGGGTTTGGTTGGGGTAAGCTGTCATAAATAAGAATTTGTTCTTAACTGACTTACCTAGTTAAATAAAGGTTAAATAAATAACATGATGCAGTCAACACCATGCTGGAAAATATGGCTTGACATAAGAAAGTGGTTGAAGACATTCCAGCTTTTCATTTTTTATTAATTTATAACATTTCTGAAAACATAATTCCACTTTGACATTGAGGTAGTGTGTGTAGGCCAGTGACACGACATCTAAATKTAATATTTTTTWAATTCAGGCTGTAACAACAAAATGTGGGAAAAGTCAAGGGAATACTGTGTGAATACTTTCTGAAGGCACTGTAGAACTAAAAATAAGATCAAAATCATCTAGTGGTGACTGAAATATGTAGCCTATTGTCAGGATGGTGTATTGGAGGCGAAGTCAAGTGCAGGAGAGCAGATTTTGCTGAAAAGGCGCACCTTTATTATAGTTCCAAAAAACGAGAGCACTACATGAATCAAACGCGCTCAAAAAACGGAACATAAAAGTAGCGCGCGTAAACTAACACCACMTRACATGAAAACAATTACACACAAAACATGATGGGAAGCAGAGGGTTAAATACAAGTAGGTTAATTGGGGAAATGAAAACCAGGTGTGTATGGAAACAARACAAGACAAATGGATATACGAAAAATGGAGCGGCGATGGCTAGAAAGCCGGTGACGTCGATCGCGGAACGCCGCTCAAACAAGGAGAGGGGCTGACTTCGGCAGAAGTCGTGACACCTATAGTATGGCGAGTAGCCTAGATAGCTAATGGGATTGTATTTTTCTTCTATTTTTAACATTATAAGTAACATAAGTAACAATGGAAATCGAACGACTCGTCTTCATCGGTTTCTTTCGTGTAAGCATTTTAACATCCCGGAGTCTGAGACCTTGTGGCAATCAGATGAGCGACATGCGTTTATTTTATCTAGCGATYCATGAATGATTTGGTTATTTATTAGCTATAATTAAACCAACCGCTATGAATGCAAAGTGGTAATTGGTTGTCTTATTCAAACTGTTTACCCTTACTCATAGTTACTTATCTTAACCCAAAATATGTTTACTTCTATATCGGCATTGTTTTTAAAATGACATGTAGACAAACAAATTGACACATCTATAATTAAAAATAAAAATGTAAAGTCTGATTTAAGAATAATTTCAACCCTGTTACTTTCTTTGGCATCCTAGGCACTTACTATAGTCATTTATTTATTTAACTTAACATAGCCTTGGAGTCCACCTTTCTGAAAAAAACATTTAATAATAATAATAATAGTACTTACATGGCACCTTTCTAGACACCTAAAGCTCTTTATAGTGTAAGAGGAAACTCACCACACTTACAGTACATATTCTATTTAGATGTATTTTATTGGCCCATCCACCTCCCTCTTCGAAGGGCAAAAGTAACTTTAATTTACAGATATGTTGGTACATACACTTTACATACACGGTACTTTTATACACAGTATGACATGATGCTGGGCTGATACAGTTTGATCTACTGTACACATTACACATCAAATGGTATTCATCATTATATACTCTGGCAATAAGTGCCATGGGATCTTTAGTGACCACAGAGTTAGGACACCCGTTTAAAGACCAATCTTCCTCAGTTTCATTGAGGAACATTACATTGTTAGTCAGTACTTCAACATTATTCAAATGAAATGAATGTTGTAAAAGTGTATGGTATAAATTCCAGTGATCCGCCTTTGAACTAACTGCCTTGTTAATTTCAGCAGCATATTTCTCTTGCTTTTTTTTGTCTGCCTTTCCTCTGGTGCCATTCATACATCTTTGTTCTATTGAGGACAAGTTTAGCTCTTTTTACTGACCCAGATCTTATCAACTCGTTCATTTAAAACAACACATCTTTAGACTAATTTCGTTCATTTGAGTCAGTAATGCCCAGAGCATGCAGGATCCCCTACCGGTGAAAGGTGAACTGAAAACTTGACATAGCCATGATTCTACGAGCCTCTCGTTCACGTCGTTCTCCATAGGGGGCTTATTGGAGCTGACATTTGTGACAGACTTGTAAACGTGTGCTTTAAACAATATAGGCATACAAATAATATTATTTCTTGATACATTTGAAACAAGGTCTAACTGTGGCCGCTACCGGACTAGATTGTGAACGACTCTTGGTGGAATGCATTGCTTGACTGGCGTGACGGTGATGATAAGCATAGTCATTCGCGAACTGTAGCCCCCCAAACGGTTCGTTCTCGAATTCGAGTTTATATGTTTTGGGTCTACAAAGCTGTGTCCATCATAACATTCAATAATCAATTAATTGCAGTCATTCTTGCACCATGTGATCAATTATCAGTTTTAAACACGTATTTTTCTTCTGTATRCTCATGATCTATATTCCTGCACTCACATGACAGACAGTTGGTGGTTGGAGCACTTCTTTGGAGCCGCTGAGCCGGAGGAGCGTGTATGTCACGTTCGTCGTAAAGATGAGACCAAGGCGCAGCGTGAGTAGAGTTCCACATCATTTTAATCAACTGAAACTCACCTAACAAACAACCAACCAACCAACCAAACGAACCGGTGTGCACCCAGGCAACTCAATGTAGACAAGATCCCACAACACAAACAAGGAAAAATGGCTACCTAAATATTATCCCCAATCAGAGACAACGATAAACAGCTGTCTCTGATTGGGAACCATATCAGGCCAACATAGACATACAACACCCCTAGACATACAAAAACCCTAGACATACAAAACTAGCGTACCCACCCTAGTCACACCCTGACCTAACCAAAATATATAGAAAAACAAATATCTAAGGTCAGGGCGTGACAGTGTATTAATCCTGGTGTAGGGCTCATTGCGGCCAACACCAAGCAGGTCAAACGAACGACTAAAGTAGATGAGTCACTCATAAAAACTAATCATGACTCTTGAGTCTGTAAAAGGAGTAGTTAAAAAAGAATGTTTAATGGTTAAATTAATTGACCAATTGTCAAATGCACCATTAAATTATTTAACAATTGAATTTTTTTTTTTTATGTGAACAGTTCGTGAACCCATTTATAACCATTGGGCCTGGGCAAGATACACCAGAACCCTTTATTGTAGAGCTGTGTCAACGAGGTGGTCGGAGTTCAATTGGATAACACATCATGTGGTTTGTGAAGGCATTATGGTGTGCTGGGATGCGATCAGAAACGTTTACATTTGCAACAAGCATGGTAACAAGAATTAATTATTAAACCCCTGTAATTACAGACTGCAATGAATTATTAAAATGTATTACAATATTTGTTACAGTGTAATTACCCGTTAGAAATGAATTATTACCTACAGTAATTGTATAGTCTGTTTAATGAAGACAGGGCAATACGAACTACATAGCAAAGGATCTTCTTTWAAAAAAATTATGTGATCATTGCAGCGATGAGACACTCTGGAAGGAGTCTCTGGTGATCATTGCCTTGAGCGGGTTTAGTAGCTTTTCTGCAAAATCGTCATAGAATTCCACCTGGAATCCATCCWTGCCTGCTGATTTTGTCATTTGTAGGTATTTAACAGCCTGAAGAATTGAATCATTTGTGCTGCCTTTTTCTAGTGATTTTGTCTCATCATCTAACAATGTAGGTAGCTCAATGTTAATCAAACAAATCTCCGTCTCTTCCTTAGAACCTTTCTTTTCTGATTGGTACAACTTGTAATGAAAAGCTTTGAAGACCGAGTTGATTTCTATGGGGTCTGCGTTATCTTCTCCTTGTTCCAGATTTTTGGATCTTAATATATCTCTTTTCACTGACTGTGTATTGATCGAGTTGCATTTCAGTTTGAGAAAGTCCAATTGGTATCTGGACTTTTGTTTGACTATGCTGTTTTTCTAGATTTTACATTTCTAATTCCAGGAAGTCCAGCTCCTTGCTAGTTTCCTTTCTTTTAGCTGTGGAAAATGATGCGATATATGCCCTCTAAGGAATGCTTTCAATGTATCCCAGATAATAAGTAGGCATATATTATCCCCCATGTTTGTCAATATAATATCACCCATGTTAGTCAATATAATATCACTCACCCATTTTTGTCAATATAAAAATATAACTCATCCATGTTAGTCAATATAATACTATCACCTATGTTAGTCAATATAAAAATATTGCCCATGTTAGTCAATATAGAAATATCACCCTCATTAGTCAATATAGAAATATCACCCTCGTTAGTCAATATAGAAATATCACCCTCGTTAGTCAATATAGAAATATCACCCTCGTTTGTCAATCATAGGCAAAATATCACCCTCGTTTGTCAATATAGAATATCACTCGTTAGTCAATATAGAAATATCACCCTCGTTTGTCAATATAGAAATATCACCCTCGTTTGTCAATATAGAAATTTACCCTCGTTAGTCAATATAGAAATATCACCCTCGTTAGTCATATAGAATATCACCGCTCGTTATCATATAGAAATATCCAACTGTTGGTTCATAAACTCAGTGAAACTTGTCTCCCAAAAGTAAGGGGTGTGGAGCACATCTCCACGTAACATCACAATACACGGGAGAGTGGTCTGACATTCTAGGAAGTATTCACATTCTGATACACAGTGCAATAGATTGAATGGGATAAGGAAGAAATCTGTCCTAGAATAGGATTCATGGACCTGGGAGTATATGAGTAGTCCTGACTGTGGTTGTGATCTCCACAATTCACTAAGACCCAGATCTATACTGTTATGACTCAAAACCCTGGCCATGTCTAGGAAAGGGCCTCCCCTTGTAGATGATTTATCAAGTGTATTAAAATTAGAATTAATATCACCCCCCAGATTACTGGGATCTTAAATGTATTACTTCAAGGTAATATTGTTTATGAATTTTGAATCATCTTGATTAGGGCAGAAGCAACTGAGTAACAACTTCCTCTTGATCAAAAACCCCTTATGGCTTTGAATCAGATATTACTTTCTCAGGCTGAAACAATATATTGTTATGCACTAAAAGGCAACCCCCTTGCATTAGTTGTGCAGAGGAGTAAAAATATTCTCTTTAAGATTCTGATGTGGGAGAGAGTGTAACGTTCGTCATATTCCCCTCCTCGGACAGAGAGGGAGCATGGATCGGACAAACACGCAGCAGAGGTATGTAGACATAATGAATTTAATTGAACAGACGAACACTGACACGAAATACACTTGAATAAACTATAAAAACAACAAACGACGTTAAACAGACCTGAACATGAGAACTACATAAAAACGAAGAACGCACGAATAGGAAAAACGAATGAACGAACGAGACATACCGTGTGGTGCAACAAAACACAGACACAGCGACAAACTACAAACAAACAGTGAGAACAGCGCTACTTAATATGGTTCTCAATCAGAGGAAACGTCAAACACCTGCCTCTAATTGAGAACCATATCAGGCAACACATTAACCCAACATAGAAAATAACACATTGACAACCCACCCCAACTCACGCCCTGACCAACTAAATAAATACAAGAAAAAGGAAAAACAGGTCAGGAACGTGACAGAGAGGTGTGTCTCCTGCAGAAAGGCAATACTGACTTTATGCTTTGAATGACATAATACTCATATTTTTTGATTTACGATTAATTCCCCTCACGTTCCATTTCAAAAAATTGATTAGGTACCTGTCATGACATATTAAGACGTATGTAAAAACCCCTGTATTGATGTTTACCCATAATGCAATACCACGTCCTTGATAAAGTACAGAGCATTCGAAAAGTATTCAGACTCCTTCACTCTTTTCACATGTTCTTACGTTAGCCTTATTCTAAAATGGGTTAAATAGTTTTTTCTCTCATCAATCTACGCACAATACCCCATAGTGACAAAGCAAACATGTATTTTTTTTTTTGTGCAAATKTATGTTATTTTTTATTTAGCTTCCAGGAATTGTGTACAGATCCTTGCAACATGGGGCCGTGCATTATCATGCTGAAACGTGATGGCGGGGAGTGAATGGCATGACAATGGGTATCAGGATCTCGCCACAATATCTCTGTGCATTCACATTGCCATCGATAAAATGCAATTGTGTTTATTGTCCATGGCTTAACCTCACTGCCACCATAGGGCACTCTGTTCACAATCAGCAAACCGCTCGCCAGCACAGTACCATACACACTGTCTGCCATCTGCCCAGTACAGTTGAAACCTGGATTCATCCGTGAAGAGAGCACTTCTCCAACGTGCCAGTCGGATATGACGGCGAACTGCAGTCAGGTCAAGACCCTGAGGACGACGAGCACGCAGATGACCTTCCCTCTGACAGTGCAGAAATTCTCTGGTTGTGCAAACCCAGTTTTGTCAGCTGTCCGAGTGACTGGTCTCAGACGATCCCGCAGGTGAAGTAGCCAGATGTGGAGATCCTGGGTTGGTGTGGTTACACGTGGTCTGCAGTTGAGAGGCCGGTTGGACGTACTGCCAAATTCTCTAAAACAACGTTGGAGGCAGCTAATGGTAGAGAAATGAACATTAAATTATCTGGCAAAAGCTCTGGTAGACATTCTTGCAGTCAGCATGCCAAATGCACGGTCCCTCAAAACTTGAGACATCTGTGGCATTGTGTTGTGTGACATAACTGCACATTTTAGAGTGGCCTTTTATTGTTCCCAACATATGTTGCACCTGTGTAATGATTATCCGGTTTAATCAGCTTCTTGATATGCCACACCTGTCAGGTGGATGGATCATCTTGGCAAAGGAGAAATGCTCACTAACAGGGATGTAAACAACATGTATCATGAGCTGAAATAAAATATCCCAGAAATGTTCCATACTCACAAAAAGGTTATTTCTCAAAATGTTTATATACACATTTAGAGAAATAAAAWKTTTGTGCGTATGGAACATTGCTGTGATCTTTTATTTCACCTTATGAAACATGGGACCAACACTTTACATGTTGCATTTATATTTTTCTTCAGTGTATATAAAACCTTGATTCTTGCAATTCAGGCATTTGGAATATCATGCTAAAACATACATTCCAATTAATTTCATATCTCCCAGCCCTAAGTCTTTGCCCATAAAATAAAATTCCATTGGCTGGGTCTGTCATGAATCCATCATATTATATGCTTGTCCCTGCTTCAAGGGTCAGCTAATTTCCATGAAACGATTAGCCTCTTTTACCGTTTTCTTCCACTTCAGTAGTGTAGTCCGAGTATATAGGCTAAGTTTTCATTTTTTCTCACCAGCGTCAGATTGTCCTTGTTTTGTCGGAAGCTCAGAAAACTTGACGAGATGATGATGCCCCTTGGCAGGGCACCTGACTCCCGTCGAGGGCCAAGTTGGTGTGTGACTTTAATGGTGAATGGGTCTTTGATGTTCTCGGCACCCACCATCTTAGGGATTGCATTCTCCAGGCACACTTCATAGCCATCTGCCATGTCACAGCCATCTGCCGTTTCAAAGCAAATTATTGTTATTATTATTATTCTCCTTTGAGTTCTGACATTGTTTCTTTGTGCCTTTCAATTGTTTTAAGTAAAGAAGCAATGTCCACCTCATTCTGACCCACTCTAGTTTCTTCTTTTAGCCTTTTGTTTATAGAAATGATATCTTGTCTGATGCTAGTGACATCGGTGCCACTCTTCTCAACTTGAGCTTTTAGAGCCTTATTTCCTGCACAAACCTCATTCCGAATAGTCGACAGGTCAACCGCTTCAGTCTTTTCCTTCATACTTGCATTGGTGGGTTGTATCTCCTTTGCTCAGTCAATAGTTTSGTTAGTGTCCCTTGCCGCCTGGGCTTGCAGCTTCGATTTGTAGCTTTTTCAGTCTGTCGTTCTGCTTTCTTCCCTGTAGAATCAGCCATAGTCGTAGGGGCAAATGGCAGAATTAATGCTGTTGAACAATAATATTTTCTTTAAAAGGAGAGTTATAAAGTGAGCTTTGCAGTTTATCCAACCGGATCATGGTAGCGACCTTGCATGTGGCCTCCATAACAGAAATCGTTCAGAAACACTTTCACCTCYGTCTTGTTTTTAGTTGTTCATCGAGAAATATTGTCGATTCAAAATTAGCAACATCAGATGCTTTTTTGTTTCCAGAACGACCACACCACAGCTTGCCATTACACTAAATGGTGTGAAGTCGCCACAGATGGCGAGCCAGACTTTCTTACATACTGGATTTACCTCAGAATTATCCATGACTACTTTTTTTTATTCATCCATTTCTAAAAACAAGTTGTTTTGATCGATTGCGAGGAGAGATGAGGCAAAAAGAGACACCACTGACTACACTCATATTTTTTCAGATCAAAGTAAATCACATCTGTGACAATCCCTCAACACGCCACAGCAGCTGCTGTCTTCTGTGTGTTTGAAGCCAGCAGTGTACTGCCATGATGCTGGTCTCTCTCTGCAGAGGGAGGCTTATACAGCAGCATGCCAACTTCTAGGGCGCGTCAGGATCCACAGAAATGAACCGGGTGTAATGACCTGTTCTTTTTAATTAGCTGGGAATACAGTCTTCATTAACCACTTGGACACAGCCTGCCTTCATTTGAGATCCCTGCTTCCACGATGACTGGCCTTCAACAGGGATATACAACACATCTAAAATACATACTGTATGTGTCAAGCAGCACTGCTTCAAGCATTTACGGAGAAAACAAATATATATTTCTGTGTTCACTTTATTCCAGCTCCACGCACTGCAGGTGTTTAGGTAGTATTTTATTCTCAGTGTGGCAGTGTTTGCATGCACTTTGGTACATCTTGAATGGTAAAAATGGGGTTTCATCTTGTTTCAAAAGAAGGTGTTCTCTTTTTAGAGAACATTGGAGCTCTGTGTGCCTGAGAGGAATAAAGAGAGCGACAGGAACAAAACCTTGGAATAAAGCTGCAATAGTGGGTGTGTCAATCCAGCTAGCTGCTCATGCCTGATTGGAGTGGACAGAAGCTTCGTCAGCTCTATATGGTTACTGACTGCTGAACACTCAAGCTACAATGGAAGAATCTGATGTAATATGGATTGTTTGTGCTCATTCGGGGAGAAAGGAACCGACTCCTTTATCATGTAAGACATAAGAGCTGAGTAACCTTGGTGAACTCAAGCACACAATGTTTTACTTGGCACGCTTGTGTGACCCTTGCAGCCAATTCAGCAAGCACGCTGGGCTGAAGGGGGAAATCTGTACACTTAGTTTTTCAAAAGCATGATTTGAACGGAGTCTCTCCTTCTCTCTCAAACCACACTATGATTCAAATCCCATGGCACTTTAATGCTGCCTGTTTTCTGCAATATTTCAGACCTATGGCTGTAACCTGGTCTTTCTGGCAGAATCGTGATGATCTATGTGGAGGGATGAGGGAATGGAGCCAAACCCTGACCAGGCAGGTTGCCCTGTGTAATTGCCATCCATCCCCTCAATGCACAGAGTCATCTGAGAAGTGTAGTCTCYGCACATTAGGCGCGGGGCCTTAACCGAGCCAGACAGACAGGGAGGAGCCACTAACACCCAGGGGCCACACAGGGCTCCAGAGGCACAGCGGGTCAACAGGAAGGCTGAGGCTTGGACAGGGAGCACCGGGGCTGAACTGACCTCCAGTCTGCGGTAAGCAATATGGACAGCGCCCTAAATCAAGATGCTGTGGGGATTTGCACCACTGTCATGCTGCTCTTGTTACCTGGCAAACCTGCGGAGACAGCTAGGGTCAGTCAAAGGTACCCCTCACGGTGACAGTTTGTCCCGAGACCTGGCTCGACCTCATCTGCCAAGCTCCTGATAGGACATTTGAGAGCTGAAAATCGGTTGTGGCAGGCTTCTATTCCGTCCCTTCGTTGCACCAAAGCTTCCAAAGCTTTGCATTTTGTCTGTTGGGGAGGATTGTTACTGGGCTAGAGAGAACCACTGGATTTGTGAGTTCAGTGCCACAGTCTTCTTAAGTATCTATTCTGTAAAAAAAAAAAAAAAAAAGCAAAATGATTGCTTCTCATCCGTCTGTGGGAAGAAGCACAAAACATTGTGCTTAATTCACCTCAGAAGATATATACTAATTTCCTCCAACAGCTCCTTCTCCAGCGTGACAATGTGCACTGAGTGTCTTTAATAATGTCTTGATGTTAAGCTTCATGTCTCTCATACACTGAGTGTACAAAACATTAAGGACACCTGCTCTTTCCATGACATAGATTGACCAGGTGAAAGCTATGATCCCTTACTGATGTCACTTGTTAAATACACTTCAATCCATGTAGGTGAAGGGGAGAAGACAGGTTAAATAAGGATTGAGCATGTGTGCATTCAGAGGTTAAATGGACAAGACAAAAGATTTAAGTGCCTGTGAATGGTAGGCGCACCGGATTGGGTCAAGAACTGCAACGCTGCTRGGTTTTCACTCTCAACATTTTACAGTGTGTATCAAGAATGGTCCACCACCCAAAGAACATCCAGCCAACTTAACACAAACAAGGGCCAGCATCCCTGTGGAACGCTTTGGACACCTTGTAGAGTCCATGCACTGACGAATTGTGGCTGTTCTGCAACTCAATGTTAGGAAGGTGTTCTTAAATGTTTTTACAATCGGTGTACACATTTTTAAATAAAAATACCAAGGTAGATCAAATGATGTCATTAATCTGAAGTCAAAAATCATCCCCTCATTTACAGCGCATTCGGAAAGTATTCAGACCCTAAGCCTTTTGTTACTTTGCAGACCTATTCTAAAATGGATTAAATACATTTTTTCCCTCATCAATCTACACACAATACCACATAATGACAAAGCAAAAGCAGGTTTTTAGAAATTTTTGCAAATATATTACAAATAAATTACCGAAATATCACATTTACATAAGTATTCAAACCCTTTACTCAGTACTTTGTTGAAGCACCTTTGGCAGCGATTACAGCCTCGAGTATGAYGCTACAAGCTTGGCACACCTGTATTTGGGTAGCATCACTGGACAGCTATTTTCCGGTTTCTCCAGATGTTTGATCGGGTTCAAGTCCGGGCTCTGGCTGGGCCACTCAAGGACATTCAGAGACTTGTCCCGAAGCCACTCCTGCGTTGTTTTGGCTGTGTGGTTAGGGTTGTGGTCCTGTTGGAAGGTGAACCTTCGCCCAGTCTGAGGTCCTGAGCACTCTGGAGCAGGTTTTCATCAAGGATCTTTCCGTTCATCTTTCTCCGTTCATCTTTCCCTCGATCCTGACTAGTCTTCCACTACCTGCCGCTGAAAAACATCCCCACAGCATGATGTTGCCACCACCATGCTTCACCGTAGGGCTGGTGCCAGGTTTCCTCCAGACATGACGCCTGGCATTCAGGCCAARGAGTTCAATCTTGGTTTCATCAGACCAGAGAATCTTGTTTCTCATGGTCTGAGAGTCCTTTAGGTGCCTTTTGACAAACTCCAAGCAGACTGTCATGTGCCTTTTACTGAGGAGTGGCTTCTGTCTGGCCACTCTACCATAAAGAGGCTTACTGGTGCTTTTCCATGCCGTCCCTAGGAGGGGTGCGTCACTTGAGTGGGTTGAGTCGCTGACGTGGTCTTCCTGTCTGGGTTGGCGCCCCCCCTTGGGTTGTGCCGTGGCGGAGATCTTTGTGGGCTATACTCGGCCTTGTCTCAGGATGGTAAGTTGGTGGTTGAAGATATCCCTCTAGTGGTGTGGGGACTGTGTTTTGGCAAAGTGGGTGGGGTTACATCCTGCCTGTTTGGCCCTGTCCGGAGGTATCATCAGATGGGGCCACAGTGTCTCCTGACCCCTCCTGTCTCAGCCTCCAGTATTTAGGCTGCAGTAGTTTATGTGTCGGGGGGCTAGGTCAGTCTGTTATATCTGGAGTATTTCTCCTGTCTTATCCGGTGTCCTGTGTGAATTTAAGTATGCTCTCTCTAATTCTCTCTTTCTTTCTCTATTGGAGGACCTGAGCCCTAGGACCATGCCTCAGGACTACCTGGCATGATGACTCCTTGCTGTCCCCAGTCCACCTGGCTGTGCTGCTGCTCCAGYTTCAACTGTTCTGCCTGCGGCTATGGAACCCTGACCTGTTCACCGGACGTGCTACCTGTCCCAGACCTGCTGTTTTCAACTCTCTAGAGACAGCAGGAGCGGTAGAGATACTCTCAATGATTGGCTATGAAAAGCCAACTGACATTTACTCCTGAGGTGCTGACTTGTTGCACCCTCGACAACTAATGTGATTATTATTATTTGACCATGCTGGTAATTTATSAACATTTGAACATCTTGGCCATGTTCTGTTATAATCTCCACCCAGTACAGCCAGAAGAGGACTGGCCACCCTTCATAGCCTGGTTCCTCTCTAGGTTTCTTCCTAGGTTTTGGACTTTCTAGGGAGTTTTTCCTAGCCACCGTGCTTCTACACCTGCATTGCTTGCTGTTTGGGGTTTTAGGCTGGGTTTCTGTACAGCACTTTGATATATCAGCTGATGTAAGAAGGGCTATATAAATACATTTGATTTGATTTAAATACATTTGATAAAGACCTGATTGGTGGAGTGTTGCAGAGATGGTTGTCCTTCTGAAAGGTTCTCCTTTCTCCACAGCGTAACTCTGGAGCTCTGTTAGAGTGGCCATTGGGTTCTTAGTCACCTCCCTGACCAAGGCCCGTCTCCCCCGATCGCTCAGTTTGGCCGGGCAGCCAGCTCTAGGAAGAGTCTTGGAGGTTCCAAACGTCTTCCATTTAAGAATGATGGAGGCCAATGTGTTCTTGGTTTGGTACACAATCCTGTCTCGATGCTCTACGGACAATTCCTTCGACTTCATGGCTTGGTTTTTGCTCTGACATGCACTGTAAACTGTGGGACCTTATGTAGACAGGTGTGTGCCTTTCCAAATCATGTCCAATCAATTGAATTGACCACAGGTGGACTCCAATCAAGCTGTAGAAACATTTCAAGGAGGATCAATGAAAACAGGATGCACCTGAGCTCAATTTTGAGTCTCATAGCAAAGGGTCTGAATACTTATGTATATAAGGTATTTCTGTTTTTTATTTTTAATACATTTGCAAAAATTCTAAAAACCTGTTTTTGCTTGGTCATTATGGAGTATTGTGTGTAGATTGCTGAGGAAGAAAAATACATGTAATCAATTTCAGAATAAGGCTGTAACGTAACAAAATATGGAAAAAGTCAAGGGGTCTGAACACTTTCCGAATGCAATGTATGTCAGGTTACCTCTGTTTCTCTTCGAAGTAGTTTTACACCGTTATTACATGAGATGAAGTCATGCTTTCCCCCCAAAATAGTTAGGGTACATCAATACCAGTGGAGAAAAGTAAACAGTTTGGGGCAGGAGTCAGGGGGTGAAYAGAACATGAAAAAGCTTCAATCACTGATTACAGAAGCAGAGCTTCTCTTCTTTCTTGACAGACGGCTCCTTTTCCAGACACTGTTTTGGTAGATTGCTCCCCGCACACACTCTTTTATCAAAGCTTTCCAGTTCTATTTCAATAGCTTTACCAGTATCCTGCAGCTTGTATTCGGGCTCATCAAACCGTCCTCCCATCCAGCGCTCCCTTTGATACTCTGTGCTGTTGACATTTAAACACATTCCTACATTCTCTGTTTCGCCATATCCAGCACCCACACAGTTCGCATACACAAGTTAAGATATTTCACRTCCAGAAAATCTAAATGACTTAGTTGTTTGTATTACTCGAAATGAAGCTCGTTGTTTCAGACAACAGAGATGGTAGCTACTTTATATAAGTGATGAATTTCCCTCTGTCTTTGTGAGTTGTGACCATTTGTTTGGCTTAAGCACAATATTGGGCATTCATTCAACCAAAACAACCTTAAATGATGCCTGGGACACTACTACAGTGAAGTAAAAGGTCAGCAATGATAATAGATACCAATGAAAAAGTCCCATCATGAAGAAAGCAAGTGAAGGATATAGAAACTGCAGTTGGATTGCATTCAGTTGTAAGACTAGATAATTAATTTAAAGCCATTGCTACTTTTATCGTCAATCACACAACATAATGAGTTTTTCGCAATGCCTGCCACTAATTGAAAATGTGACCAAGACAAAATACGATCAGTTAAGGTAATTGATTAGCCGTGGCATTAGCAGAAGAAACGCATTGTCAAAGACTGAGTTCTATCCTAGGTCACATTTTTCAGATAATGGTGGAGAAAACATTCAACTGACCGAATGACCCTGATGCTTTTTGCAGGAATTTAAATGAAAACACTTTGTACAAAAAGTAAGTGTCTTTACCATATCTAATGAACAAGAGATTTACCATTTGTCAACCCCACTGAAAACACATTTTTCTACTACAACTTTCTCTACTTTTTGGGGCTGAAAATGTTTTGTTGTAATAATGTAATATATCCAATATAATYTTAAATACACTTTACACTGAAGTCTTGTCACCTGCTGGCTTTCCCTTGTTAACTCAAATGTATGAACCTGTTTTGAAGTAGGTACCATGCCTGTAGAAGATGAATAGATACTTTTCTGTGAGTGTATAACATAATGTTTTTAATTGCATACACGTGTTCATGCTTAAAATAAGGATCGGCTCCTTTTTTTCAAATTTCGCCTAAAATGACATATCCAAATCTAACTGCCTGTAGCTCAGGCCCTGAAGCAAAGATATGCATATTYTTGGTACCATTTGAAAGGAAACACTTTGAAGTTTGTAGAAATGTGAAAGGAATGTAGGATAATATAACAAATTAGATCTGGTAAAAGATAATACAAAGAAGAAAACAACCTTTTTTGTATTTTTTTGTACCATCATCTTTGAAATGCAAGAGAAAGGCCATAATGTATTATTCCAGCCCAGGTGCAATTTAGATATTGGCCACTAAATGGCAGCAGTGTATGTGCAAAGTTTTAGTCTGATCCAATGAACCATTGCATTKCTGTTCAAAATCTTGTATCAAGACTGTCCAAATCTGCTTAATTTATTAATAACTTTATGTTCAAAACTGTGCACTCTCCTCAAACAATAGAATGGTATTCTTTAACTGTAATAGCTACTGTAATTTGAACAGTGCAGATTCACAATAATTAAGGTTTCTGCCAATATCAGATATGTCTATGTCCTGGGAAATGTTCTTGTTACTTACAACCTCAAGCTAATCGCATTAGCCTACGTTAGCTCAACCGTCCCGCAGGGGACCCACCAATCCTGAAGAAGTTTTTTAAGTCACCTTCCTGGAAAATTACATTTTTGAGGGCGACAATTTATTCTCTTTTCCTTTATGCATTACTAAACAGAACAGGTAGGCATGAGTGGAAACCACGGAGAAAGGGTGTTTTCTACCTCTACAGCATGTGATTTCTATGTTAAGACAACACATATTAGCCCTTGATAGGAAATGCTTGTTATTGAAAAATAAAAATGCTGTCATGGGAAAGTAGAATGTTCCTTTGGCCTTCACATGAAAATCCTTCTCACCACGTTCTATTCTCTTCTTCACAAACTTTTATCATACAGTATTTTCTCAATGTTTAATGATAACCAAAAGGATCACCCTATGACGCATACTGTGAATTGCCTACAACCTTCTAACCTGAGAGGACCTCTCAGCATTTCAACAGCTTGAGACTAAGGTTCTATCTGGAAAAATATGATTCTGAGATAATTGGCTTTAATGTCCCGAACCCTCATTGGACTGAATGGTGTCAGCAATTTTTATATTGTATTCTTTTGAACATGAATTTGGGTGTTTAAGTACTATGTAGCTAGAGAACATTGAACAGAACAAGGATATAACCATAAATCAATTCTGATAAAAATACAGATCGAACCATAGTCCCTCCCAAGCTCTCGATTTCTACTTAGTCTATTTCAGCACCCCGGCCAGCGCCCATCAGCTCAGTGATTTCCCTCCTATTGCATTGACTGTCATCACTTTCCCACACTTGCCTGGTATAGGTCAATGTCATGGGCACCTGGCTTTAAAGTACGATTCCCCAGAATATTTCCTTATTGGTGTGTTGCTATTCCATCCACTCTCATAATTCTCATCCACCCTAATTAGCTAGTCACAGGACTGGGGTTTATGTGATGAGGTAATCAGTGGCAACCTGAAGAGGTTTTAATCTGTGTGTGTATTTTCTGTGTGGAGGTTGGATTGGGTGGGGCAGGGAGCAGGGCGTATGATTCGCTGCTCAAACCCAGGGCTAAACTGGGATAAAATGGTCCCGCTCTCATTGCTGCTCAAGAACTAGCCTTTGAAGACTTGTAGCTTGAAAGAGAAAGTGAGAGAGTGAGAGAGTGTGAAAGAAACAGAGAATGGGACAGAGAGAACAGAAATAGAATGCTGCTTGCTGTGTCAGTCTTTCAATTACACAAAGCATCTGAAACTAAACAAAATTGATAACAGTAATGACTACATTACGGTGGAGTTTTAAAGCAAAGTCAAGTTAGCCAAAGCACTATTACAAGTGAGAGCATGCTGTTTTTTTTTCTGTGCTTCAAAGCAAAAAGACATGATGAATCTCTGTTGCAGCTCTTCTTGTTGCTACTGTTTTCTTTGTGTGAATGTGTGTTAGTTCCCATGTTTCCCCACTCAAAACAAGCTAATCTTTCTGGCATCATTAACCAAATCAAAAAGAACAGTTTAAGCTGTGTGTTATATCAGACTGCCGTTGTTGACACATCTTCAATGTAGGAAGCACATGAGGCCCCAGCGGGCTCTCATTCAAGCAGCGTGATCTCCTCTCTACAAACACAAATTAACCCATCTAATTAACCACAAACAATACAGATTAATTAGGACTTAGACAAGGATTTCAGTAAAGAAATCACATTAAAGTCACAGTTGAGATCAATTATTTGAACCTCAAGCTATGTGCTCTGTCTGTATCCATTCCAATATGTTACTGTACGTTACTATATTACAAATAATATATAACAATAWATATGAACTCAGAAAAAAAAGAAACGTCCTCTCACTGTCAACTGCGTTTATTTTCAGCAAACTTAACATGTGTAAATATTTGTATGAACATAACAAGATTCAACAACTGAGACATAAACTGAACAAGTTCCACAGACATGTGGAACAGAAATGGAATAATGTGTACTGCAGTACATCTCCTCATGGACTGCACCATATTTGCCTGTTCTTGCTGTGAGATGTTACCCCACTCTTCCACCAAGGCACCTGCAAGTTCACAGACATTTCTGGGGGGAATGGCCCTAGCCCTCCGATCCAACAGGTCCCAGACGTGCTCAATGGGATTGAGATCCGGGCTCTTCGCTGGCCATGGCAGAACAATGATATTCCTGTCTTGCAGGAAATCTCGCACAGCACGAGTAGTATGGCTGGTGGCATTGTCATGCTGGAGGGTCATGTCAGGATGAGCTTGCAGGAAGGGTACCACATGAGGGAGGAGGATGTGTTCCCTGTAACGCACAGCGTTGACATTGCCTGCAATGACAACAAGCTCAGTCTGATGATGCTGTGACACATCGCCCCAGACCATGACAGACCCTCCACCTCCAAATCGATCCCACTCCAGAAAACAGGCCTCGGTGTAACGCTCATTCCTTCGGCGATAAACGCAAATCTTACCATCACCCCTGGTGAAACAAAACCACAATTAGTCAGAGAAGAGCACTTTTTACCAGTCCTGTCTGGTCCTGCGCCGGTGGGTTTGTGCCCGTTGTTGCCGAGTGATGTCTGGTGAGGACCTGTCTTACAACAGTTCTACAAGCCCTCAGTCAAGCCTCTCTCAGCCTATTGCGGACAGTCTGAGCACTGATGGAGGGATTCCTGGTGTAACTCGGGCAGTTGTTGTTGCCATCCTGTACCTGTCCCGCAGGTGTGATGTTCGGATTTTCCGATCCTGTGCAGGTGTTGTTACACGTGGTCTGCCACTGCGAGGACGATCAGCTGTCCGTCCTGTCTCCCTGTAGAGCCGTCTTAGGCGTCTCACAGTACGGACATTGCAATTTATTGCCCTGGCCACATCTGCAGTCCTCATGCCTCCTTGCAGCATGCCTAAGGCACTTTCACACAGATGAGCAGTGACCCTGGGCATCTTTCCTTTGGTGTTTTTCAGAGTCAGTAGAATAGCCTCTTTAGTGTCCTAAGTTTTCATAACTGTGACCTTAATTGCCTACCATCTGTAAGCTGTTAGTGTCTTAACGACCGTTCCAGAGGTGCATGTTCATTAATTGTTTATGGTTCATTGAACAAGCATGGGAAACAGTGTTTAAACCCTTTACAATGAAGATCTGAGAAGTTATTTGGATTTTTACTAATTATCTTTGAAATACAGGGTCCTGAAAAAGGGACGTTTYTTTTTTTGCTGAGATTATGTAATTTAACAGACAATTTTATCCAAAGACACTTACCATCTGAGCTACTGAGAACCAAAAACACACACACAGGCGTTGGTCACATTACCAAGACAGGCAGACAATGTTAATGACAGATCTATGGTGAGTGACAGTATAGGGGACAGGATGTATGCACAACCCTCATGTCTGCTCATCAATCTGAGCCATCACATCTGAGCTATATCAAGTCTTAGCGCTGTCTCAAGTCATATCAATTTACGGTAAATGGACTGAAAATGTCCACTGTTTTCAAAAATGATTTTCACATGATGTTGTTAAACCCCTTGTTGATGTTGGCCAGGCGACCCATTTATCAATAGGCCATCAAGCCTGCTGCTTTCCTGATGTTGATTATCTTCAACTACCACAGTATGTCCTTCTCTCTGACCGTTAAAGGTTTCGCCCTGTTGTAACAACTGGTGCAGCACATTCTTCTCAGCTGAGAAGGCTTCAGTGTCAAATCTTACATTAAACTCATTCAGCTCATTTGCAAATGTTGCGTTGTCTTCACATGAAATTTTCTTTGTTCGTGCCCCATTTTCTCTGTCCAGCAACATGTCCACCCCCTGCCATGCATTTCGCAGGTCATTTTCTCGGAACTTGCTCTCTATTTTCCGTTTGTAGTCCTCTTTATGCTCTCCCCACAACTCAAGTCTGGTCTGGCTTGTTATTGCTATTGACTTGTGGAACAATGGCACTGTATTAGTACTTTCATCATAACACAATCAGAGACTGTGTGAGGATACATATTCAATGTGATGATGGCTCTGACTTTGGCTCGGTGTCCATCCCATTCCAAGGATCTCCACATGGGCTGGTGATCGGAGAAGGAGAGGTTTCCCTAGAACCAGAGCTTTGGCAACTTTCCCCTCTCTTCCCTCCCCTGCCAGAGCCAGATTAATTAGGCTGCCTACTCGGTCTCATTAGATGCTGATTAGCACCGGGCTCTTGTCCCTTTATGTCCAGCGAGAGGCCTTGGCTGTCTATCTGTCATCACATACCGCATTAATAGGGTTGGAGAGGGGAAGCTGGCTGGACAGAGTCTCCTAATACCCCTTCATTGGTGACTGGAGGGTGTATGGGCAGCACATTTGTCTGTGGTCCATTGTAGGAAATGGATTAGCTCTACAGGCCACACTGTTCCATAAACCTGGCTGGAAACAACCCGATTATAAACAAATCTACGACATTTAAACTGCACTGTCCAACAAAAAAAGCTGGTGAAGAAGGATACTCAGAAACAATCAGTGGAGACTGGTAACTTGAAAAAATTGAGGAGGATGTGAGACCCATGGTATAGAGACAAAATGTTWAAAAAATCGTCAAAGACTAATTATTTTAACCTAAAGCATTTAATAAAGACATTTATAGTAAAATATTATGGGAAATTGGAATGGGCAACTTACAGTGTTGGGAAGGGATCACAGAGGTGATTGAATGGTATGAGGCATGAGTTGATGTGTTCAGAGGCTTGATTTCAGTGCAGGACAGGGTTTGATGTCTTCATAGGCTTCAGTGCACGACAGGTTCATCATTGAAGACATTGGAGAAGAGCTCAACTCTTCCACAATAACACAACACAGTTAGACAAAAGAGCTAAGAATGAGTTAGTCCGAGCAAGGATTAAAATAACACTGATGTGTAATAATGTGATTGTATTCGTGTATGTGATTGGCTCTACATACAGCAATGAGAGAAAATCGACATGTCTACTCACAGTGCTTGGAGAGGAAACAATGTGCCAGTGGATGAGAGGGTAGTATAGTGGACGTCACCTCTTAAATCGGGGAACAGGAAGGGAATTTGCTGTAAATACAAATAGCAGATACATTCCATTACAGCAGCGTCATCATAGGTTTGGGCAACAAGTTTCTCCATGAAGTTAGTCTCAGAATTCAAGTCAAACAGACTGCGCATCTCGCCCACTGGACATATCAAAGTAGCCCAAGAAACATTCCTGAATAAAGCCCTGATCATCCACATACCTGACGATAACCCACAACTCACGCTTCGATCACACCGATAGCGTCATTGCGCAAAATAGTACACAGCATCATCTGGACATGTATGCAACAAAAGTTCAACATTCACCTTCTGCTACCATTTCTGTCAAGCCGTCTCTGCATACAGTTTGACGCATACGTTCGATAAATCCAACGTATGCACCACACCAAATGTACTGCAACTGCCTCTGCAACGGAATGCTGCAAGGCAAACGCAGCGTTTCATTGGAAATGAATGTCATTCTGGTGTACCAAAATGCAATGACTCTGTCGGTGTGATCGAAGCGTAAGAGCAGACTGGTGGCACCATAGGTCCCAGAGTGGTGGGGCAATTTCTTCCCCCTGGGGCCCAGAGTTTTTCCTAATCTGGAACCTAACCAGGAAAACTCCAAACCCTATAGGTTATGAGAGTAATTCATTAGTTGTAAAAAGGTTTTATACAGGCTATGATGGGACCAGTTTTTTTAATCAAGTCACATTGTTTAAGGATCGGACCCTAAAATTACATACCCAAATCTAACTGCCTGTAGCTCAGGACCTGAAGCAAGGATATGCATATTCTTGATACCATTTGAAAGGAAACACTTTGAAGTTTGTGGAAATGTGAAATTAAAGGAGAATATAACACATTAGATAAGGTAAAAGATAATACAAAGAAGAAAACATGTTTTTTTTTGTTCCTTCATCTTTGAAATGAAAGAGAAAAGGCCAAAATGTAATATTCCAAGTTAGGCGCAATTTAGATTTTGGCCACTAGATGCCAGCAGTGTATGTTTTAGAAATCAAATCAAATTTTATTGGTCACATACACATGGTTAGCAGATGTTAATGTGAGTGTAGCGAAATGCTTGTGCTTCTAGTTCCAACCGTCCAGTAATATCTAACAATTCCACAACAACCACCTTATACATACAAGTGTAAAGGAATGAATAAGAGTATTGTAGCGACCCGCACAGACAGCTGTGTGTTATGTGTTAGGCTAGTAGGTGGTTGTACTGACCAGTACCCAGTGTTCGCGGGGTCCGACATGTCAATCAACCTGCTATCTGCCAATCACGGGAATGCCTGGAATGTTCTGATGCCGGGCATCCTGGCGGTTGGCGGAGTGGCGTGGAGGGGGTTTGGGCAGGAGGATGGAGCATTGGAAGTTAAGACCAGGTTTAGCCTTTGTTCTCTCTCTTACGTCTGGCTTCACAAGAGAAGGTCACGATTGGCTTGTGGGTTATCTGTCATTTATTTGGCGTGGGCTACGGCCAAACAGTAGCCTGTGTAAAGTTGGTTTAATAAACCGTCAATTCGCAAACTCAATCCTCTGTCTGGACAATTGTTCATTTATGATCTAGTCTGGTCATTACAGTATGTACATGTAAATATATGGATGAGCGACGGCCGTGCGGAATAGGCAAGATGCAGTAGATGGTATAGAGTACAGTATATACATCTGAAATGAGTAATGTAGGGTATGTAAACATTATATAAAGTGCCATTGTTTAAAGTGACTAGTGATCCATTTATTACACCCATTTTTAATTATTAAAGTGGCTAGAGATTTGAGTCAGTATGTTAGCAGCAACCACTCAATGTTAGTGATGGCTGTTTAAAAGTCTGAAGGCCTTGAGATGGAAGCTGTTTTTCAGCCTCTCGGTCCCAGGTTTGACGCACCTGTACTGACCTCGCCTTCTGGATGATAGCGGGGTGAACAGGCAGTGGCTCGGGTGGTTGTTGTCCTTCATGATCTTTGTCCTTTCTGTGACATCGGGTGGTGTAGGTGTCCTGGAGGGCAGTAGTTTGCCCCCGGTGATGCGTTGTGAAGACCTCACTACCCTCTGGAGAGCCTTACGGTTGGGGGCAGAGCAGTTGCCGTACCAGGCGGTGATACAGCCCGACAGGATGCTCTCGATTGTGCATCTGTAGAAGTTTGTGAGTGTTTTTGGTGATAAGCCACATTTCTTCAGCCTCCTGAGGTTGAAGAGGCGCTGTTGCGCCTTCATYACCACGCTGTCTATGTGGGTGGACCATTTCAGTTTGTCTGTGATGTGTACGCAGAGGAACGTTCCACCTTCTCCACTACTGTCCCGTCGATGTGGATAGGGGGGTGCTCCCTCTGCTGTTTCCTGAAGTCCACGATCATCTCCTTTGTTTTGTTGACGTTGAGTGTGAGGTTGTTTTCCTAACACCACACTCCGAGGGCCCTCACCTCCTCCCTGTATGCCATCTGGTCATTGTTGGTAATCAAGCCTACCACTGTGGTGTCGTCTGCAAACTTGATGATTGAGTTGGAGGCGTGCATGGCCACGTAGTTATGGGTGAACAGGGAGTACAGGAGGGCTGAGAACGCACCTTTGTGGGGCCCCAGTGTTGAGGATCAGTGGGGTGGAGATGTTGTTTCCTACCCTCACCACCTGGGGGCGGCCCGTCAGAAAGTCTAGGACCCAGTTGCACAGGGCTGGGTCGAGACCCAGGGTCTCGAGCTTAATGACGAGTTGAGGGCTCTATGGTGTTAAATGCTTAGCTGTAGTCAATGAACAGCATTCTTACATAGGTATTCCTCTTGTCCAGATGGGTTAGGGCGGTGTGCAGTATGATTGCGATTCCGTCGTCTGTGGACCTATTGGGGCGGTAAGCAAATTGGAGTGGGTCTAGGGTGTCAGGTAGGGTGGAGGTGATATGATGAGCACTTCATGATGACGGAAGTGAGTGCTACGGGGCGTTTAGCTCAGTTACCTTAGCTTTCTTGGGAACAGTAACAATGGTGGCCCTCTTGAAGCATGTAGGAACAGCAGACTGGGATAGAGATTGATTGAATATGTCCATAAACACACCAGCCAGCTGATCTGCGCATGCTCTGAGGACGTAGCTAGGGATGCCGTCTGGGCCGGCAGCCTTGCGAGGGTTAACAAGTTGAAATGTTTTACTCACGTTGGTCGCGGTGAAGGAGAGCCCACAGGTTTTGGTAGCGGGCTGTGTCAGTGGCACTGTATTGTCCTCAAAGCGAGCAAAGAAGTTGTTTCGTTTGTCTGGGAGCAAGACGTCGGTGTCCGCGACGGGCTGGTTTTGTGGCACTGTATTGTCCTCAAAGCGAGCAAAGAAGTTGTTTCGTTTGTCTGGGAGCAAGACGTCGGTGTCCGCGACGGGCTGGTTTTCCTTTTGTAATCCGTGATTGACTGTAGACMCTGCCACATACGTCTCGTGTCTGAGCCGTTGAATGCGACTCTACTTTGTCTCTATACTGAGGCTTAGCTTGTTTGATTGCCCGGCAGGGGGAATAGCTACACTGTTTGTATTCGGTCATGTTTTCGGTCGCCTTGCCATGATTAAAAGCAGTGGTTCGCTCTTTCAGTTTTGCGCGAATGCTGCCATCAATCCACGGTTTCTGGTTGGGGAAGGTTCACCGATGCACTTGCTAATAAACTCGCTAACCGAATCAGCGTATACATCAATGTTGTTGTCTGAGGCTATCCGGAACATATCCCAGTCCACGTGATCGAAGCAATCTTTAAGCGTGGAATCCAATTGGTCGGACCAGCGTTGAACAGACCTGAGCACGGGCGTTTCCTGTTTTAGTTTCTGTCTATAGGCTGGGAGCAACAAAATGGAGTCGTGGTCAGATTTGCCAAAAGGAGGGCGAGGGAGGGCTTTGTATGCGCCGCGGAAGTTAGAGTAGCAATGATCCAGAATGCTACCAGACCTGGTCATGCAGTCGATATGCTGATAAAATTTAAGAAGCCTTGTTTTCAGATTATCTTTGTTAAAGTCCCCAGCTACAATAAATGCAGCCTCAGGATATGTGGTTTCCAGTTTACATAGAGTCCAATGAAGTTCTTTCTGGTCCGTCGAGGTGTCTGCTTGGGGGGGATATACACAGCTGTGATTATAATCGAAGAGAATTCTCTTGGTAGATTATGCGGTCGTTATTTAATTGTAAGGAATTCTAGGTCAGGTGAACAAAAGGACTTGAGTTCCTGTATGTTGTTGTGATCACACCACGACTCGTTAATCATTAGACATACACCCCCGCCCTTCTTACCAGAGAGATGTTTGTTTCTGTCGAACATGATGGCTGATAACATACCGGATGGCTGATAACATATCCCGAGTGAGCCATGTTTCCGTGAAAAAGAGAATGTTACAATCTATGATGTCTCTCTGTAAGGCAACCCTTGCTCGAATTTCGTCAACCTCGTTGTCAAGAGACTGGACATTGGCGAGTAGTATACTCGGGAGCGGTGAGAGATGTTCCCGTCTACGGAGCCTGACCAGAAAACCGCTCCGTCTGCCCCTTCTGCGGCGCCGTTGTTTTGGGTTGCCTACTGGGATCCGATCCATTGTCCTGGGTGGTGGTCCAAACAGAGGATCTGCTTCAGGAAAGTCGCATTCCTGGTCGTAATGTTGGTAAGTTGACGTTGCTCTTATATCCAATAGTTCTTCCCGGCTGTATGTAATAAGACTTAAGATTTCCTGGGGTAACAATGTAAGAAATAATACAAAAAMAATACTGCATAGTTTCCTAAGAACGTGAAGCAAGGCGACCATCTCTGTCGGCGCCATGTCTGATTCAATGAACCATTGCATTTCTGTTCAAAATATTGTATCAAGACTGCCCAAATGTGCCTTTTTGGTTTATTAATAAATGTTCAAGTTCATAACTGTGCACTCTCCTCAAACAATAACATGGTATTCTTTCACTGTAATAGCTACTGTAAATTGGACAGTGCAGTTAGATTAACAAGAATTTAAGCTTTCTGCCCATGTCAGATATGTCTATGTCCTGGGAAATGTTCTTGTTACTTGCAACTTCATGCTAATCACATTAGCCTACGTTAGCTCAACCGTCACGCGGGGGGACACCGATCCAGTAGAGGTTAAAAAAAACTCCTGTTAAAAACTCCTGGTCCTTGGGAGGATGAAAACCCTGTCAAACTGCAGCAACCTTATACTTGTTCATATTAATTATATTTAGACTAGAATAACAGGGGGCTTTCCTCTACCCAGACACAGAGACAACATCTGAGGGACCATAGAACTCACAGTTTGCATCATTCAGGCCTATGCAACTGTGGACCTAATTTCATTTACTCACAGTGTTGATTGATTACTTCAAGTTAATACTTTTGGATTGAAAAGGTATAGGCAGCCTATCCAGCCCAAGTTTGAATATAAACCAAAATTGAGCACATTCCCATTTTTTCTCAACAAATGGCCTAGAAATACATAACGTTACCAATTAGTTTATCCTGACCAGATGGACAGGGCGCACAGGCTGTATGCAGCTGCTATTATTAGTGGCCTACAGTTGATCAGACTGAAAAATCCTCTCATTTTCATCCCATACAGCATGTCAGATCTCTAATGTTTAGTTGTAGCCTAGGCCGCTACAACATTTATGTAAATAGTTTTTGCTTGTGTCTGTCCAGAGTGATTATATGTTATCACCTTTGCTAAATAAATACAGGAGGAAAGTGGAAAGCCTACTTGAGTGCGCAAAAGAAAATGTGCTGCGTCACCCTCTTAAATCGCACTTTTAATGGATGATGCGACATCCCAGAAAAGACAGTAGGAACTTCCATATGCACCGAAAGTAAAGCTAACGTTAGCTAGCTACTTGATATTAAAGTTAGCAATGCAAATTTAAATAAATTGCACTAACTCAACACAAAAATAATCATAAACCAAGAAAACAATATATAATCTACCTCTTATGTCTCCTGTAGTTTGAAGAAACTCATTTGAAATGAATAATATCCTAAAAATGCTCACCAAGCTTCTCAACACATAGAACCTCCATAATACTCTACGGCACAACCCCAATATACCATACTAGGTTTGTTCCCTGATCCTAATCCTATGATCAAATCAAATCAAACTTTATTTGCCACATGCGCCAAATACAACACGTGTAGACTTTACCGTGAAATGCTTACTTACAAGCCCTTAACCAACAGTGTAAATTTAATTAACCAAATCAATGTAAATAGTCCGGTGGCAATTTTTATGAATTGTTCAGCAGTCTTATGGCTTGGGGGTAGAAGCTGTTGAGGAGCCTTTTGGTCCTAGACTTGGTGCTCCGGTACCGCTTGCCATGCGGTAGCAGAGAAAACAGGTCTATAACTTGGGTGACTGGAGTCTCTGACAATTTTATGGGCTTTCATCTGACACCGCCTATTATATAGGTCCTGGATGGCAGGAAGCTTGGCCTCAGTGATGTACTGGGCCGTTCGCACTACCCTCTGCAGCACCTTACGGTTAGATGCCGAGCAGTTGCCATACCAGGTGGTGATGCAACCGGTCAGGATGCTCTCGTTGGTGCAGCTGTAAAACCTTTTGAGGATCTGGGAACCCATGCCAAATCTTTTCAGTCTCCTGAGGGGGAAAAGGTTTTGTAGTGCCCTCTTCACGACTGTCTTGGTATGTTTGGACCATGATAGTTCGTTGGTGATGTGGACACCAAGGAACTTGAAACTCTCAACTCTATGATTGGATGGACAACATGTCAGTTCATATCGAAAAAGCTTTGATTGGTTGGAGGATGTCCTCCGGAAGTGGTCATAATGACCATGTAGGTCTATGGAAGAGGGTAAAGCCTACGAGCCTCCTAGGTTTTGTATTGAAGTCAATGTACCCAGAGGAAGACAGGAAATAGCTGTCCTCCGGTCCGGCTTCACCATGGTGCTAGCCTAGAGCTTGTTGTTCAGACTACTGTAGACCTTCATTGCAAAACTGTGTGTTTTAATCAGGTATTTGGTGACTATAGTTTAATCAAAAAAATTTATTATATTTAATTCTCTCTCTCTCTCTCTCTCTCTCTCTCAGAACGTAATTAGCAGCAGATCAACAGCTGTGAATCACTTCTGCACTGCACTAATCAACCAGAGGAGGATTAGAAGAGGGAGTAGTGGGAGAGAGATCCCAGCTTTAGGGCTACAGAAAGGAGTCTACATTTTATTTGTTACCACACACATTACACTGAAAGTAGTACAGAGAGTCAATGAGTTGTAATGTTGAAATCCCATTATAGGTTAACAGAGAGAGAGAAAACAACAGATTATCCTTTTGCATGACACAGAGCGACATGAAGAAAATGATTGGTGCTGCTGATTAAGAAGAGACTGGTGTGTAGATTGCTTGTAGGGATATTACAGGATTTTCTATGGAACTGTACAGTTGGAAGGAAGGCAATTCTAGGAACAGCTGTCTGACTTCACATGTCTTAATGTTTTACTCAATGAGAGGAGGAATGAATACAAGACCAGCCAGTAAACTGGCTCAGAGGATTCATAAATGACTTTAGGTATTCCAGGGAAACGTGTGAACAGAGAACAAATTGAATCTTCCTATTCAGAGACAGATTGAGCGACGACCCTCCGGCTACACAGCTGCAGACTGGAGCACCTGCAGAGGACTCCAAGACAAAAGGCAGTAAAATTGTAACCTCTTAAAAGTGTCAGCCCCTTTATTGCTGCCCCAACTTTTATGATGACAGTGGATTGAGATTCAGCTTCCGTTCCGCGTCCCCCCTACCMCCCTGCTCTAGAGGCCGAGACATCCACCTCCTCCTCGTCCTCTGACAGGCCTCATCATGCCGTCAAACACCTTTGAGTGTCTCTTCATTTTACCCCTCTGCATTCTAACACTCTCGCCTGCGGCGTCTGCTGCACCACTCATCCGGGCCCACCATGGGCCGAGGGAACGCCCTATATATAGTAAGCTAGCCACCTCACAGCTCTCCACAAAGCCTGTTGAGACAGGAGAATCTGTCGGTGTTCATTTTCAGGCTACCTTTATCAGGCTACCTCCTCACCCTTCCACTTTGTCATACAGTCTTAGAAAAGAAGGTGCTATCTAGAACCTAAAAGGGGTTTTYGGCTGTCCTCATAGCAGAACTCTTTGAAGAACCAGTTTTGGTTCCAGGTAGAACCCATTTGGTTCCAGGTAGAACCCTTTTGGGGTCCATGTAGAATCCTTTCCACAGAGGAAAGGATCTAAATACCTTCTAGATCCCGTTTTTTAATAGTGTACCTTCCCTGTGTGAAACAGTGTTTTCTCTCCCTGTCTGACTGCCGCGGCACCCGGGGGTGTGAAGTCCTCTGTCTGCTCGACTGGGCCTGGGCACAATCGATACAGATGTCTTTAATCGACTATAACGCCTGATTACTTTTGTTTTGGCCTCATAATTAGCAACTCTGTGGAGTGTGTCAATGTTTTTCTTCCCCGCCCTCTGAATACTCATCCCAATGGGTAACACCTCTGAGTACTCATCCCAATAGGTAACACCTCTGAATATTGAAGGCCCTGCAGTTTTTATATCAATAAAATTATTTCTGGGTAATCATTTCTGTAATGGATTTCCATTAAAATTGTTTWAAAAAAATGCTTTTTAGCTAAAAACAATTTCTCAAGCAAGAATATTGCTAGGACTGTCTGGGAGTGGTCTGAGTATTGAGGGGAAACGAAACACTAGCTGTTATTGGCAGAGAGGTTTGGAATGTTCTTTGTTATTGGTCTATTAACCAATKTWYYKCATGKTGATGTCACCATGGAAAGCCGAAGCTACCGCCGATGCAAACCTGCTAATTAGAAGGTCCTGTGTAGATTGTATCTTCAACCAGCAACTATCAGCAAATAACACAGATCAAATCTGGTCACACTTTTAGTGTTAGTTTCATCAGCTGTTGTACAATATGATACAAAACGCAGCAAAAAAATTKTTTGACTGCACTGGGCCTTTAAATAGATTCTACCAGTCCGTTGCGCTTTAAGTCTTTGAACACCATAATCAGGTACACCGTGGTTCTGTACACCTACAGTGACAGTGTGTTATATATGGCATGACAATTTGTCATGCACTCTAAAAAATTGCTTCTTTGCTAACCCAGCGTTGGGTAAATATTGGACAGAACACACACTGGGTTATTTTGAACCAGCCAGTTAGGTTGCTTGAATAACCTGGTTGATGGGATTACCCAAACATGGTTTAATTTAACTATCAGTTGGGTATTTTTTACTGTAATGTATCAGCTTGGTCTTTTTGAAAAAAAAAAAATATATATTTTTATTTTTTTCACCTTTATTTAACCAGGTAGGCTAGTTGAGAACAAGTTCTCATTTGCAACTGCGACCTGGCCAAGATAAAGCATAGAGTGTGAACAGACAACACAGAGTTACACATGGAGTAAACAATAAACAAGTCAATAACATGGTAGAAAAAAAAAGAGAATCTATATACAATGTGTGCAAAAGGCATGAGGTAGGCAATAAATCGAATAATTACAATTTAGCAGATTAACACTGGAGTGATAAATCATCAGATGATCATGTGCAAGAAGAGATACTGGTGTGCAAAAGAGCAGAAAAGTAAATAAATAAAAGCAGTATGGGGGGTGAGGTAGGTAAATTGGGTGGGTAGTTTACAGATGGACTATGTACAGCTGCAGGCGATCGGTTAGCTGCTCGGATAGCAGATTTTTAAAGTTGTTGAGGGAGATAAAAGTCTCCAACTTCAGAGATTTTTGCAATTCGTTCCAGTCGCAGGCAGCAGAGAACTGGAAGGAAAGGCGTCCAAATGAGGTTTTGGCTTTAGGGATGATCAGTGAGATACACCTGCTGGAGCGCGTGCTGCGGGTGGGTGTAGCCATCGTGAATGCAATCTTTAGGTTATTTCCAGGAGGTGTGGCTTATTAGGGTCTTGGCTTCCATATTGGCCACCTGTGAGAGTAAATGTCTATTCATCATGTTTACATACTGCACATTTAATTTTTACATTTTGTACATTCTAGAATATTAAGATTATTTACTACATGTTTATTACATCTATACCAATAATGGGATTTGCATAGGTTTTTAGGGAACTCACACTTCTGTAAGCCTCATCGAAGCTACAAAAATGTCAATGTTCAATCTAAACATGTGATAACTATACAACCGAACAGATGAACAGGAATGACATTTACTGTCACGGGTGGCCAAAAATAAATATCTGAAAGCCACGCCCCTACACTGAACTACACCGTCAGCCTTCTGATCTGACCCGCTGTGTCATATATCGGGCGGCAGGTAGCCTAGTGGTTAGAGTGTTGGACTAGTAACCGAAAGGTTGCTAGATCGAATCCCCGAGTTGACAAGTTAAAAATCTGTCGTTCTGCCCCTGAACAAGGCAGTTAACCCATTGATCCTAGGCCATCGTTGAAAATAAAAGTGTTTTTAACTGACTTGCCTAGTAAAATAAAAATAACTAAATATATCAATAAGCTAGCATCCAAACCTTGCACCTTTTAACGAAAACCCAACTAAGACATTTTTTTGAGTATGGTATGAAAGCCTGTGTATATAGTGTAATTCATGAGAACGCAAACAATCTTTTCAGAGGAGTGGTATGTTTACATATCCTTACACTGTTCATGCTAATACATTGTACAAACTTGATCTCAGGCATACTCAAACAAAGAACATTATTATGCATAGGCAACCACACACACACAAGAATGCATGAATGCACACACACACACCTAGCTAGGAATCTCTTCATAAGAATACGCTCCCTGTGCGTGGACAAAGAGGCAATTCTTTTGACCAGGCCCCTTGGGGGAGCTGCATCTCCAGCCACTCCAAATGGAGTCTCTCGGCAGTGCAGCTCCGCCAGAGGGCTCTCCTGTCTCCCAGTTAGAGCTGAGATCAATGAGCGCCTCAGAAACTGTCAGGATGATGGAACTACAGAGGCCCAGGCGACCGCACTTATCGCCTTCTGACAAACTCGCTCACTAGCCCCCCTAATCCCCCAGAATATACAGTGTGTGAGGGGAAAGCGGAGCGGGAGCCATGATCAGAGGGGCTGATCAACCCTTCTGAGCCTGAGCACCTGATGACATATTGGTTTAGAGGAGAAGGGAACTTGGAGCGCCGCACTTCACTTCTTGCTTTGGTCGTCTTCTTTCCAATGTGAGCTGGTGGTTGTATACCATGGGATGTACAGTATGTTTTGAGTCGACGGAATAGGCTAGATGACGCAGTCTACACTAGATGAAGGAATAACATTAAAGGTTTTTCCACACTGTCTAATACCGTAATGAGTTACAATTGTTTACTATCCGTTATTAGATGTGCTTATTAGCTTACTTCATTATTCTCAAGTGGGCCTTAAAGGTTCAATGCAGCCGTTTTTAACTCAATATCAAGTCATTTCTGGGTATCAATTAAGTCCCTTACTGTGATTGTTTTCAATTAAAACTGTAAAAAATATATAATAATAATTGCTTCTTAGCAAGAGCAATTTCTAAAGCAATAATTGTGCTAGGTCTGTCTGGGAGTGGTCTGAGTGGGGAGGGGAAAACTGAAAATGTGCTGTTATTGGCAGAGATGTTTGGAACTCTTTATTGGTCTATTAACCAAGCAGACCAAAACTCCATCCCACCAAAACAGTCTGAAATTTCAGGCGGTGTTTTCAAACAGCTCTTACACTAAATGGGAATTATCATAATTTTCACAATTTCATAGTATTATTCCAACCTCATAGTGTGGAAATATATATAAAACAGGGGAAAAAAATGTTTTTTGACTGTACCGGGCCTTTAAAATGAACACATATAGCAACTCGCTAGAGTAGGGGTTTCAAACCATTTTCCCCCGGGAGGGTGATTCGGCCTTCAACAAGGTCCGGAGGGCCAAACTGAAAATTGGTTATATTTCCTCACTGTCAACAAAAATATATATTTTTAATAGTCCTCTATATTTTTTGGGCATTTCCCGAAGCTCCCTGACTGTCTAGATTTAGGTGATTATTAGCAATCTGGATAGAGTCAAGAAACTGTAGGAATGTAGGGCTATTAGCATTACTACCCAGTATTGATTTGGTTTTAGTCATTTTAAAGTATATTGAGTTTGTTTCCCTATCCCCCCTCCCCCCCAAAAAATATTGTTAATCATTTTTTACTCCCTCGGGCCATATGTTTGTGAACACCCATGCCCTAGAGCATGTCCTACATTTTTGGATACAGTGACAACGCTATCTCCAGAAAGACGGGAACTGGGGAAGATGGGAACTGTGGCTGTGAAAGGGCCCCTGGGGCCCCTAAAGGAGGGTGATGGAGGCCCTTACTTAAATGCCAGCCTCAGTCTCCGGAGGGCCCAGTGGTCCTCTAAAATCACAATCACAGTGTCCTGCAGACAGAGGGAATTAGAAACCAGCACAGGTACCAGGCACTCTGTTAGGTCAAACTCACATTGGCATTATAATTGCAACCAAATTAAATCCTGTCTTCCTGTGCTATTCACAGTCACAAAGTTAAATTTTAAATTGTGTGGCATAAAATGATCACTTTAGCGCACCCCCTGAATACACATTTGCAGAGTGTACTGTCAACTCCAATGCCTTAGTATACACACTGAATTGATATTGATTTCTGTGTTGCGCTTCATCTAGTTTTACTGCAGTTGTAGATTCCGTGACGGGGGCTTCAAAACTATTAAAACTGATAGCTGATCGCTTAGAAGAGAACTAATTAAAAACCTCTCCCAATGCCAAACAAAGTCTTTGTTATGTAACTGCTGATCTCATAAAGTATATTGACTTACTGTCTGTCTGCACTCCCTCAATTTGACAATGTTGTTGCAAAGCTTTTTTCACAGGGGCTGGTAGGGGCTTTATCTATTGAATAATATCACAAAGGAAAAATATGAAATAGTCAACCAGGCAACCCTTAAAAGACTGATGATGTATGTCGCATTAGAGAACTCATTAATAGGTAGGAAGGTTATTGTTGTAATCAATGTTTCATGACTGGAGAATAATAACTTGTGTTCTATCCAGCCACATTGTTGAAATGTTCTAAGGTTGCTTTAAATGGATGGTACAGGCTCTTGGTTTGAAGAGACAAATGAAAAAGCATGAGGCTTTGGGCAAAGGGCTGAACGTGACACAATGTCTCCTCCTGTTTGTTTTTGCAGTGCTACTTCCGTTTCTTCCGGATGCATATCTGTCCCTTGCTCTCCACTTTGAAAATGACCATTTCCACTTGCTTCTACTGAAGGTAATTGTTCAATAAAAACAAGGTTAAAATGATAATGAATAATTCTGTACAACCCCAAAATAATATTAATACAAGTAATTCAGACAGGTACAGCGTCTCTATAATGGCATGGTTGCTTGCTATGTTAGCTACTTGTGAAATTGTGGTGTAGTGAATTTGAAAAAAACTACACCCATTCCCAACACACGCATCACAACACTCTATTCCCCCCTGGTGTTGGTTGGCCCAAACTGCAGCATCATCCCTGAAGTATGGGATCCTGTCTCACAGCCAAGCTTCCCCACTTGCAATGTTACCAAATGTCATTGACTTTGTAATTAGCTCACTGGCTCAATAGGCTGAGCTGAGCCTGGTGTTCAGGTCCCCCTTGGTGGTTTCCATGGCAACTCAGTCATGAGTTATCGGTTATAACATCCCAGGTTGCTCCCCTCTGAGGGAGGCTAAAGAGAAGCTGAGCAGAGTTGGGCAGAAAATCTGGGGATTAGCAACACAGCTAAAGAAAGGTAGAGTTAAGCTAGCATCACACAGAGAGGGAAAGCCTTGCCAAATGACAGGGGAAAGTCTCCTGTGATCAGCTGGTTATGTCAACCAAACTTGAGATGCACAAACATTGCATTGATGTCAAGGGGAGATTTGCGTGAAATCACAAGCTGATTTACATGGAGTTATGCAGGCAGATCTCAATTTAGGATTCGTCCCATAATGCCCATTAATTCTGTCTTGAGTACTGCTACAATTGAGTAGTGCTAAATGTTATCTTTTAGCACTACTCAAGTCATTGATTGCATTTACAAATCCTTACAGAACCAGCTTTTTGCTCCAGCACTGTCATAGATCTTTGACATCTCCAGCAAAAGGTAATGTGGGGGTATAGAAGACTCCGCAACATCGTGGCGCCTTCATTTAGATATCTCCCATTCTTAAATCTTCAATTTGCTTCCCTTTGCAGGCCACAGGGGTTGCCTGGCAACAGCACACAGCACTGTGGGGAAAATAGCGGTTTGTGTGCCACGAGGCTCGGAGTTCGAGTTAGAGAGTTGAACTTGAATCTCACTAACCCACAGTTGCCTCTACAGAGCTCCTATCCAATCAGTGACCATGGTGGGGACTGGAGGGCTGGACTGGGAACTGCAGCCATATGCCACTGCCACTAAGCATTGACTTCTGAGTATACTGGCTCTAAAACAAACTTGTGCTGATGCACAGTGAATTGATATTGCAGCAATTTGATAGATACAGTATGCTCATGCACTGAAAGGGCAGCTGTAAGGCTTGTTGTACATCCCATCCCACCACAAAAAAAGTCACATGCAGGCAAAGTTTAATATGTGTATCTACTTAAGTGATAATGCCAGAGAAGCCGATGTTTGGAGGCTATATTGGCACGGGTGTTATTATGCCCGTGTCAAAGTCGAGGGCCGGCAAACTGTGCCAATATACCCTCCAAACACTGGCTTTGAGGGCATTATCACTTTTATACAACGGGTTAGCGACATATTCAAATAATGATTGACATATTTTCATTAAAAACGTTATTTGGATGAATTTATTCATACTATTTCATCATTCCACAAGATATATTCCCAACACAAATCTAGGGTTGCTACCCAAGCCGGCTGGTCATTCGTTCTATCGGTTCGGTTGCCAATTGGTCAGTCCTTTTGTACTATATCTATTGACGCGACCCAGTCTTTCGTTCTAAATGTTCCATTGCCATACTTATCCCTTGCTTGCTTGCTAGCTAGCCAACTACTGCTAACTTAGTCACATCAAACAGTGCTGCCAGAATTACAACAACAGCTGAATTTGCATAAGCTGTATTCTAGTGACATTTATTTGGACACATCCATAACAATGAACTAATGAGGTGCGATTTCGCCTGGTATAGAAAATGTGCTCTCTTATCAGGACCCTGTTCAGAGGAGCTAGCCAACAACACAGCTAACACAATCACTTCAAACTGAAGCAGGAAAGACCGCAAACTAGCTGCACTTCATTTCGTTTAACCTTTTTTAAATTTACATTTCTTAGTATATATCCAAAAACTTATACCAGCTGATTCATGATTTCGACTGGCTGAGAAATGCTGTCTGTCTCGTCCCAACTCCCGACACATTCATTATTGTGGAAAAGCTGGAGATGGAATTGGAATATTGAAACAATGTTGCAAATGTCAGAAAGAGAGACAGCAAGGTTTGTACAAATCTCCGCTGTTAGGTTAAAATAAATGTGAGAATGTCTAAATGCTTTTTATAGTTGAGATCAAGTTCATAAATTGCCTAGCTGGGCTGATGAGACAGTGGATTACACAGTCAGATGGAACAGAGTAAATAGGCATTTTAACGTCCTAGATTTAGCCGGTGGTAACTTGTGGAATAGACACGTGCTGGAATGCGGTTTTAACCAATCAGCATTAGACCCGCCCGTTGTATAATGTAACATACAGTCTCATCCAAAAACCTTCTGAACGTGTTCTTTCCTGACGGGACCAGTTTAAGAGGCTCAATCTGCAATTGAGCTGCTCTCCTGTGACTTTGAGGCCTCCTATGGATCGCTGGGTACTGAGTGGTACTGCCACTGTATTAAGACCCGTCTGTCTGTCTCCGTCAGCTGTACCTCTACCTCATTGCCATGGAGACACAGTTATACTGCCTGTCAGTCGCCTAATCACCCGTTATTCATTTCCCTTGTGCTTCCCAAACCCACACAACAGGAAGGTCAAGCCACACAGGTCTCCTGACAGGCTACATAAAATGATTTCTCTTTGAAGCACAGAGCAAGGACATGACATCACCAGTCAGGAGTGAGGAGGTGTCCGTCCTCCCCCTGCCCAGGGCACACTCCTCTGCATGATGAAAGAACGACTGATGGGGTCTGTGAAGCACTTCTGCTTCGAATAGTGATTGGTGAATAGTAGTTTTACCCAATTGAAAAGAATAAGTGCTTGGTGTAGTCACTAATCTCTGATTAGTGTGACTATACACAGAGAGATGAGGTAGACAGAAGGCAAATGGAGAAGAGGGAAAGACAGTGAACAGCAACATTTACAAAACTCAAAGACAAGATGAAAGGTGTTTAGGCCTCCTGTGAGTTCACAACTTAAACATCCATTGCGTCCTCAGGAGGAAGCTTCCGACTGGCTTCTCGATCTGATCCCCACTCTGGCCCAAGGCATCAAACATTTTCCCAGTCTTTCTAGATATGGTTGGTCAGAACTGAAGTGTTGGTCTTTGATTTATTCATGACAATAATCCATAAAACAGATGTCTAGAGTTTGTCTTTCAGGGTCCACATTGCAATGAAATAGCTAGTTAGCTAGCCAGCCAGCCACCTCATTTTACTCAAAGCTAGCTAGCATTCAAGCAACCTAGCTAGCTACCTATTGACTGGCCTCCACAAACCCCCGACCTAAACCAAATTGAGATGGTTTGGGATGAGTCGGACCGCAGAGTGAAGGAAAAGCAGCCAACAAGTGCACATCATATGTGGGAACTCCTTCAAGACTGTTGGAAAAGCATTCCAGGTAAAGCTGGTTGGGAGAATGCCAAGAGTGTGCAAAGCTGTCATCAAGGCAAAGGGTGGCTATTTGAAGAATGTCAAATATAAAATATATTTTGATTTGTTTAACACTTTTTTGGTTACTACATGATTCCATATGTGTTATTTCATAGTTCTAATGTAGAAAATAGTACAAATAAAGAAAAACCCTTGAATGAGTTGGTGTTCTAAATCTTTTGACCGGTCGTGTACATATAATTGTACGGTCGCTCAGTCGAGCAGTACATTTCTAACACAGATTGAACCACAAAGACCACAAAGGAGGTTTTCCAATACCTCACAAAGAAGGGCACCAATTGGAGATTGGTAAAAATATAATAAAAAACAGACATTGAATATCCCTTTGAGCATGGTGAAGTTATTAATTATACTTTGGATGGTGTATCAATACACCCAGTCACTACAAAGATAAAGGCTTCCTTCCTAACTCAGCTGCCAGAGAGGAAGGAAACCGCTCAAGGATTTCACCATGAGGCCAATGGTGACTTCAAAACAGTTACAGAGTTTAATGGCTGTGATAGGAGAAAGCCGAGGATGGATGAACAACATGGTAGTTACTCCACAATACTAACCTAATTGACAGTGTGAAAAGGAGGAAGCCTGTACAAAATACAAAAAATATAAAAACATGCATTCTGTTTGCAACAAGGCACTAAAAGTATTAATGCAAGAAATGTGGCAAAGCAAATAACTTTTTATCCTGAATAGAAAATGTTATGTTTTGGGCAAATCCAATACACTAAAGAGTACCCCTCCCCATATTTGCCAGCATAGTGGTGGCTGCATCCTGTTATGGGTATGCTTGAAATTATTAAGGAACAGGGAGTTTTTCAGGATAAAAAATGTATGGAATGGAGCAAAGCACAGGGAAAATCCTAGAGGAAAACCTGGTTCAGTCTGGGAGATGAATTAACCTTTCATCAGGACAATAAAACATAAGGCCAAATATACACTGCAGTTGATTACCAAAAAGACTGTCACTGTTCCTGAGTGGCCGAGTTACAGTTTTGACTTAAATCTGATTGAAAGATTTTCGAAAATAATAAATGGGCAAGTACTGTTTTGTACAACCCAGGTGTGCAAAGCTCTTGGAGACTTACCCAGAAAGCCTCACAGTGTAACGTCTGCTTCAAACTTACACTCTCAAACACGTAGATTCCCTGAACGCAGCTCACTTTCCAGCCCACTTTCCAGCTCACACTCTCAAACACATAGATTCCCTGAACGCAGCCCACTTTCCAGCTCACACTCTCAAACACATAGATTCCCTGAACGCAGCTCACGTTCCAGCTCACACTCTCAAACACATAGATCCCCTGAACGCAGCTTACTCTCCAGATCCCAATCGCCTGAATTCTGATCACCTGTTCACACACCTGTATGTCATTATCACACACTTTTTAGTTCAGTTCTTTGCACCCCTTCATTGTGAGGTATTGTTTGTTTTGTGACACACTTCAATTTCTAAGCTCTGGTTTCCCCGTAATTTAATCCTCCCGTGTATGATAGTTTTTGCCTGCCTCACTAACGATTCCCTGCCTCGGAATTCCTGTCATCAACCTATTGCCTGATCTCCCAGACGACGTTACTAGCCTTTTACCTGCCTGTACTGTTGCCTTTTTGGACCCTCTGTGTATGACCTTCTGCCTGCCCCTGGACCCAGCTACCTCCCTCCTCCTGTGGTCCTTTACAATAAACACCTGCTGTGCCCTGCGCTTGAAACCAGCTCTCTGTCTCCCATCGTGTTCATTACACACAGCTGTAAATTGCTGAAAAAGGTGATTCTGACACGTGTTTACCTTACTAAATTAGTGGATTCAGCTATTTCACCCTCACCGTTGCTGACAGGTGTATAAAATCAAGCACACAGCCATGCAATCTCCATAGACAAATGGAGGTCGGTGACTTTCAACATGGCACAGTCATAGGATGCCACCTTTTCAACAAGTCAGTTCGTAAAGTTTCTGCCCAGCTAGAGCTGCTCCGGTCCATGGTAAATGCTGTTATTGTGAAGTTGAAACGTCTAGGAGCAACAACAGCTCAGCCACAAAGTGGTAGGCCACACAAGCTCAGAACGGGACCGCCAAGTGCTGAAGTGTGTAAAAATGATCTGTCCTCGGTTTCAAACACTCACTACCGAGTTGCAAACTGCCTCTGGAAGCAACGTCAGCAAAATAACTGCTTGTCGGGAGCTTCATGAAATGGGTTTCTATGGCCGAGCAGCCGCACACAAGCCTAAGATCACCATGCGCAATGACAATACCCCAAAATAACAAAGCAAAAACAGGTTTCAATACATTTTTGCAAATGTATTAAATTTTTTTAAATAAATTATCACATTTACATAAGTATTCAGACCATTTACTCCATGCTTTGTGTAACATCTTTTGCAGCGATTACATCCTTGAGTCTTCTTTGGTATAACGCTACAAGATTGCACACCTGTATTTGGGTAGTTTCTCCTATTCATCTCTGCAGATCCTCTCAAGTTCTGTCAGGTTGGATGAGGACTGTCACTGCATAGCTATTTTTAGGTCTTGCCAGAGATGTTCGATCAGGTTTAAGTGCGGGCTCTGGCTGGGCCACTCAAGGACATTCAGAGACTTGTTCCGAATCCACTCCTGCGTTGTCTTGGCTGTGTGCTTAGAGTCCCTGTCCTGTTGGGAAGGTGAACCTTCGCCCCAGTCTAAGGTCCTGAGCACTCTGGAGCAGGTTTTCATCAAGGATCTCTCTGTACTTTGTTCCGTTCATCTTTCCATCGATCCTGACTAGTCTCCCAGTCCCTGTTGCTGACAAAAACATCCCCAGAGCATGATGCTGCCACCACAATGCTTCACCATAGGAATGGCGCCTGGTTTCCTCCAGACGTGACGCTTTGCAATCAGCCCAATGAGTTCAATCTTGATTTTATCAGACCAGAGAATCTTGTTTCTCATGGTCTGAGAGTCTTTAGGTGCCTTTTGGCAAACTCCAAGCGGGCTGTCATGTGCCTTTTACTGAGGAGTGGCTTCCATCTGGCCGCTCTACCATAAAGGCCTGATTGTTGGAGTGCTGCAGAGATGATTGTCCTTCTGGAGGGTTCTCCCATCTCCACAGAGGAACTCAGGAGCTCTGCCAGAGTGACCATCGGGTTCTTGGTCACCTTCCTGACCAATACTCTTCTCCCCTTATTGCTCAGTTTGGCCAGGCAGCCAGCTCTAGGAAGAGTCTTGGTGGTTCCAAATTTTTACATACGTTTTTCCTATTTTAATGCATTACAACCTGTAATTTAAATTGATTTTTATTTGGATTTCATTTAATGGACATACACAAAATAGTCCAAATGGTGAAGTGGGGGAAAAAAGTGCTTATTTAAAAAAAATCTTTAAAAAAAATTGGGGTGGTGTTGTCATCATGTTTGACAGTCTCCTGGAGGGGAAGGAGTCTCTCCAGGAAATGTCCATATCACGGTCTGCCGATATGGACAGCCCCATCAAGAGTATCATCCTGGATGATGTATTTTGGGAGAGAGTGGTAAGCAGCCTGAAAGTCCTGAAACCTATAATAGTAGCCATTGCTCGGATTGAGGGAGACAAAGCCATCCTGTCTGATGTCCAGACTCTGCTTGCAGATATAAGAGAATAAATCTGTACTGCCCTGCCCACTTCACTGTTGCTCCAAGCAGAGGAAACTGCAATTCTGAAATATATCAAAAAGCATGAAGACTTCTGCCAGAAGCCCATACCCGCCACAGCGTACATGTTGGACCCGAAGTATGCTGGCTGGTGCAGAGATCAACAAGGCCTATGGTGTCATCACTACTGTGTCTCTCCACCTTGGCCTGGATGAGGGCAAGGTTCTTGGCAGTCTGGAGAAGTACACTTCCAAGCAAAGGCTTTGGGATGGAGATGGAATATGGCAGTCATGCCAACATATCTCATCAGCCACCTGGTGGAAGGGACTTTGTGGATCGAGGCTCTTTCCCCTGTTGCCTCCATCCTCCAAATCCCACCAACATCAGCTGCCTCCGAGAGCAACTGGTCCTTGTTTGGGAACACACACACCAAAGCATGCAACAGGCTGACCAATACAAGGGTTGAAACATTGGTGGCCATCCGGGCAAATTTAAGGCTTTTTGAACCTGACAACGAGCCATCCTCAACAATGTTGGAAAGTGACAGTGAAAATGAGACCTCGGMGTCTGATGTTCAAGAGGTGGATATTGAGGAGGTCCAGGGAGAAGACATGGAAGCCTGAGAGGAAGACAACCAGAGCTTTAGTTTCTAGACGATCATTTTACAGATGTATGTAGAAAACGTTTTTGGGAGATGCGATGGATCATTGGGGATCATTCTGTCACGACTTCGGCTGAAGTCGGCTCCTCTCCTTGTTCGGGCGGCGTTCGGCAGTCGACGTCACCGGCTTTCTAGTCATCACCGATCCATGTTTCCTTTTTCCTTTTGTTTTGTATTGATTACGCACACCTGATTTCTATTCCCTTATTATGTTCCTTATTTACCCTCTCGTCTACCTTTCTGTTTTGTCCGTGATTGTTTTGTGTTACCGTGTGTGTTGGAGGGTTTTCTCTATTCGTTATGTTTCCTTGTTGGAGATATTCCGGTTTTGTATAATATTTTGAGTAAAGACTTTTGTGTTTTTCTCAAACCTGTGTCCTGAGCCTGACTCAGACTACGAACCCAGCATTTTATCACACATTCAATATCCCCTTTCTTTTGTTGTTCAGTGAAATCATCCCATGTGAAGAGTCAACTCATTTAATTTAAGTTCAATTCATAACTAAATCATTTTTTTWATTTMTTTTGGAAGGATTTAATAATTTGCAATTATGTATACTTATGAGAATGTAAAATATTTATGTTTCTGTCACCATATGATATGGTAAATATATTCAATGCAAAAAACATCAACATTTAAATGGTATTAATATTCATTAAGTATATTTCCATTAATTCCCATATATTCCCGTTAATTCCCACGGAAAGTTTCCACCTCTGAATATTTCCCAAAATGTGCAACCCTAGCAGTGGCTAGCTAGCCAACTAGCAAGAACACTCATTAGCCAACTTAGGTTAGCTTAGCCATCCAACTTCCTAGCCAAAATAATTTACTGTAACCATGAAGTCAGGTCAAATGTGTCAATTTATTTACTCACCTTAAAAAGGTTAAATGTCCAATGAAGCTGTTTTTGGGGCTATCATAAATTCACTCTGGAGTGTTAAAGTGTGCTCTGACCGTTCGTAAATTCAGAACATTGTCAGATTGTCCGTTCATAAATTCAGAGTGCTTCGCTCTCGGAGCGTTCCTAGCGCACACTCAAGGCTCTAACCGAGGAGTAGGGTTGATCTGAGCTTTCTGACCTCAACGGCAGTCAAGCACCCAAGCTTACTGGCTACCGATCCTCGACTTCGGCGATGTCATCTACAAAATAGCTTCCAATACTCTACTCAGCAAACTGGATGCAGTTTATCACAGTGATTCCTTTTGTTACTAAAGCACCTTATACGACCCACCACTGCGACCTGTATGCCCTAGTCGGCTGGCCCTCGCTAACTGTTCGTCGTCAGACCCACTGGCTCCAGGTCATCTACAACAGGCTATGCTAGGTAAAGTGCCGCCTTATCTCAGTTCACTGGTCACGATGGCTACACCCACCCGCAGCACGCGCTCCAGCAGGTGTATCTCACTGATCATCCCTAAAGCCAAAACCTCATTTGGACGCCTTTCCTTCCAGTTCTCTGCTGCCTGCGACTGGAACGAATTGCAAAAATCTCTGAAGTTGGAGACTTTTATCTCCCTCAACAACTTTAAAAATCTGCTATCCGAGCAGCTAACCGATCGCTGCAGCTGTACATAGTCCATTCTGTAACTACCCACCCAATTTACCTACCTCACCCCCATACTGCTTTTATTTTTACTTTTCTGCTCTTTTGCACACCAGTATCTCTTCTTGCACATGATCATCTGATGATTTATCACTCCAGTGTTAATCTGCTAAATTGTAATTATTCAATTTATTGCCTACCTCATGCCTTTTGCACACATTGTATATAGATTCTCTTTTTTTTTTTTTTTCTACCATGTTATTGACTTGTTTATTGTTTACTCCCATGTGTAACTCTGTGTTGTCTGTTCACACTGCTATGCTTTATCTTGGCCAGGTCGCAGTTGCAATTGGAACTTGTTCTCAACTAGCCTACCTGGTTAAATAAAGTGTGAAATAAAAAAATAAAAATAAAAAAATAAAGTTGGCTAGTGTGCTACTGTAGCTACTTCCAGACACAAATGAGAGAATACCTTACTCTTACCATTTTACTTGCCCTAGCAGAGGTGGTTAGGCTGTTTTCATGTTGTCTAGAGCATTGGTGACTAACTGTGGTGCTGGCAACAATTATTTTATTTTTTTACGGACACCTGTCATATTCAACAGGTGTTGCACGTTTGTAAATACATCAGTTATTCTGCGCTCTGGCACACTCAGACGAGTGCTCTTAAATCTGAGTAGATAGCCAGAGTGAATTTACAAACGCACCCTTTACCTCAATAAAAATTATTAACTACCATATGTGATTGTTTTCAATTAAAAATGTCAAAAATAGCTTCTTAGCAAGAGCAATTTCTCAACCAAGAGCTAGGACTGTCTGGGTGTGTTCTGAATGTAGAGTGGATAACTGAAAACTAGCTGTTATTGGAAGAGAGGTTTGGAGCTCTTTCTTATTGGTCTATTAACTAATTTACCACCTGGTGATATCAACAGGCAGGCCAAAACTCCATCCCACCAAAACATCAGAAATTTCAGGTGCCATTTTTAAAACAGCTCTTACACAAACAGGCATTATCATCATTTTCCAAAATGTCATAGTATTATTCCAACCTCAGTGTGGAAATGTATATAAAACAAGGAAATKACATTTTGACTGCACTGGGCCTTTAAGTGGCTATGTTGCCGTTTTAAAAGGTMATTTCCGATTAAGCCAACATTTGCAGCATTTACTGTGAATGTGGTCTCTGCGAACGCAGGAACATTGCCTTTAAAAAGGTGCATTTGCTGACAAAAGCACTATCAGATTGAATCCTGGCCTAAATCACCTTTCACAAACAGGTTTCCACTTCTGGTTCCTCAGTAGCACAATCTCTGCTGCCAAAATCAAAATGACCGCATTGGATCTTTATGGATCATCATCAATGTTCCGTCATTGACCAGCTAGCGATATTAGCTAACTAGCCAAAACCAACAAAATGTCTGATAAAACTGCAGTTCCTCAATTATTTTTTATTTTTTTACAAAGACCTATACGACATTAAAACAAATCGTTTTGAGCAGTGGCGCCAAAAGCAAACTGACAGCATTGGAGCTTTTTGGACCACCACCAATGTTCCATTATTTGCTAGCTAGCAATATTAAAGATTCGTATTTTGTGAAGTTTGATGGGTGTGGTTAAGAAATCTATGAATTACCTACAGTTGTGGTCAGAGGTTTACATACACCTTAGCCAAATACATTTAAACTCAGTTTTTCACAATTCCTGACATTTAATCAGAGTAAAAATTCCCTGTCTTAGGTCAGTTAGGATCACCACTTCATTTTAAGAATGTGAAATGTCAGAATAATAGTAGAGAGAATAATTAATCTCAGCTTTTATTTCTTTCATCACATTCTCAGTGGGTCAGAAGTTTACATACACTCAATTAGTATTTGGTAGCATTGCCGTTAAAATTGTTTAACTTGGGTCAAATGTTTCGGTTAGCCTTCCACAAGCTTCCCACAATAAGATGGGTGAATTTTGGCCCATTCCTCCTGTCAGAGCTGGTGTAACTGATTCAGGTTTGCTCGGACATACTTTTTCAGTTCTGCCCACAACCTTTCTACAGGATTGAGGTCAGGGCTTTGTGATGGCCACTCCAATACCTTGACTTTGTTGTCCTTAAGCCATTTTGCCACAACTTTGGAAGTATGCTTGGGGTCATTGTCCATTTGGAAGACCCATTTACGACCAAGCTTTAACTTCCCGACTGATGTCTTGAGATGTTGCTTCAATATATCCACATCATTTTCCATCCTCATGATGTCATCAATTTTGTGAAGTGCACCAGTCCCTCCTGCAGCAAAGCACCCCCACAACATGATGCTGCCACCCCGGTGCTTCACGGTTGGGATGGTGTTCTTCGGCTTGCAAGCGTCCCCCTTTATCCTCCAGACATAAATGGTCATAATGGCCGAACAGTTCCATTTTTCTTTCATCAGACCAGAGGACATTTCTCCAAAAAGTACGATCTTTGTCCCCATGTGCAGTTGCAAACCGTAGTCTGGCTTTTTTAAGGCGGTTTTGGAGCAGGGGCTTCTTCCTTGCTGAGTGGCCTTTCAGGTTATGTCGATATAGGACTCATTTTACTGTGGATTCAGATACTTTTGAACCTGTATCCTCCAGCATCTTCACAAGGTCCTTTGCTGTTGTTCTGGGATTTATTTGCACTTTTCGCACCAAAGTACATTCATCTCTAGGAGACAGAACGTGTCTCCTTCCTGAGCGGTATGACGGCTGCATGGTCCCATGGTGTTTATACTCGCGTACTATTGTTGTACAGATGGAAGTGGGCATTTGGAAATTGCTCCCAAGGATGAACCAGACTTGTGGAGGTCTACAATTTTTCTTCTGAGGTCATGGCTTATTTCTTTTGATTTTGCCATGATGTCAAGCAAAGAAGCACTGAGTTTGAAGGTAGGCCTTGAAATACATCCACAAGTACACCTCCAATTGACTCAAATTATGTCAATTAGCCTATTAGAAGCTTCCAAAGCCATGACATAATTTTTGGGAATTTTCCAAGCTGTTTAAAGGCACAGTCAACTTAGTGTATGTAAACTTCTGACCCACTGGAATTGTTATACAGTGAATTATAAGTGAAATAATCGGTCTGTAAACAATTGCACAAAGTAGATGTTGTCATGACGTTGCCCTCTTTGGGTACCCCAAGCCCCATCCCCCTCTCCCTGCCTCTCTCTGCTCCTACAACCAGGCTGCTGTGGTCAGAGAGAGGTCGTAAATTCCTAGGGAAGACCCTGCCTCATGGCCACACAGTATAGAGACAGAGTAAGTTTTCATAGAGAACAAAGGAATTTCTTCCACCTCACAGAACTTGAGGTCCGAACAACATTTACGTTCCGGAGAAGGTATAAAAGATCGGTGAAGAATCCAGCTACGAACTGGTCCGTTTGTTATTTGTTAGTTATTATTTTGGGGAAGCTCATGGGAGACGGTGCGGCCACATTACCATAACGCTGTTTATAGAATAGCCTCAGATATGAGGTTTACATCTAATTGTTGTATAAGATGAATGAGTGAGGATGATACTGTTTGTAAAATTGTGTAATGTGATTTTGGACTGTTTAATGAAGGAAACTCCAATTCCCTTTTGAGTTTAACTAAATCAGAGGACCGCCCATGAGCCCAGTTAGGGTCAGGCATCCTGGGACAAGCCCTTTTCTGCAACTCCTGAATAAAACCCCAACTTCTCAACAGACCATGTTTTTCTCCATTACGAGAGAGCAAAGGTTGCAGACCATTGCTGAATCTTTTAACCATACCACGTGGTTAAACTCTTAGACTATCGCTACCGACAGAATAAGAACAAGTCTTTGATATTAATTACTAGTCTGCAGCTAGGAATTCGGTATCATTGAACGCGAAGAACGACAACCGCTGAAACATCCCTTCTACAACAATATGAATGAATGTCGCTCTGAACTATGCCCTCTAACCACGACAGACAGAGAAAGAGAGAGAGACGGACAATTTTCAACAGCGATCAAGACGACACACTGAGCGTAAATATATATATTGATTGCAATTGTTCCCGAATGAGTTAGCGTTCATGTGCAAAGGATTAGCATTTCAATTGTTATAATTATTAACTCTGTAGTGACTTCTTTGTCGACCCCCACTTCCCTTTTGTCTAACAAGCCGCCATGCCGGTTTAGCCCACTAGGGCACATTCTCCTATCATTTCTTGTAACCATATTTACTTTGTTTGTTTGTTTATGCATTTCTGTGAATTACTTAGAAAATATATAAATGATTTAAGACAATTGATGTATAGGTGACTCATAGTGAAGACTGGGTTCGTGCAGATAACCAACAATTTACGACGTTTGGAATGAGACTAACGTGAGGTAAAGTAAATAATTCATTAATTTGAAGACTAATTGTTCAGATAGAAAATATCTGAACATTTATTAGGAAATTATAACTTTGTAATCTGAATATTTTCCTTGGTGCCCCGACTTCCTAGTTAATTACAGTTACATGATTAATCAGTTTAATCGCGTAATACTAATTACAGAGAATCTTTGATAAAAACTAAAAGTCTTCATTTAATGATAGTAAAGACACGACAATGTCGTAACCGACTTGCCAAGACTATAGTTTGTTAACAAGAAATTTGTGGAGTGGTTAAAAACTAGTTTTAATGACTCCAACCTAAGTGTATTTAAACTTCCGACTTCAACTGTATGTTTGTTTGACAATATTTAGCAGGGTTGGTCCAACAAAGCCAAAGCCTCTGGGTGGGTGAGCATAAAATACAAGTAAAAAGCTGCTTAAGCTGCTAATGAGAACCTTGACGACCTTGTACCTAGCCGGTGGGAATTCCTGTGGAGACCCCCATCCAGGTAGTGGCAGTGCTGGCAACACTAGCTGCAGTAACCCATGGGGAGGGGGTCACAATCAGACAATCAGAGAGGGTGCAAATTATAATGGCCCTGGTGGCACAAAATAACCAAAAGGTCTGACTGCTCAGAGATGCTTGGGGAAATGTTCACAACGGGGGACCAGTGTGTGTTTAAGGGGAAGGGGTGTATCTGAGCTCCATCAGCTAGGAGTTGACATTGGTTATGCAAATCTGCCAATTCTTGCAAAATGTTGTGTGCTTTCTCAAACAGCTCCGACTGTATATGCATTTGCACATTAAGTCTTCTCTTGAGTCGGGCTCGGGGATGGAACAACTGTTGAACATCTGAGCTTGTGGTTGTTTGTGGTGGGGGAAGGGTGTGTATGTATCCCACATCTGTTGCTATGGGATGGTRATGTTCAGGACAATACAGGATTAATCACAATAATTGTTTCCCAAAATAATAATTGCTTGCCAACATTTCTTTGAAATGCCAGTCCTGGTTATAAGTCACAATCTTTCGTAGGAAGTGCTTACATTATTATACATATAATTTGTTAATTATAGAAATAAATTAAGATATATATACACTACCGTTCAAAAGTTTGGGGTCACTTAGAAATGTCCTTGTTTTGAAAGAAAAGCACATTTTCTGTCCATTAAAATGAGAACAAATTTATCAGAAATACCGTGTAGACATTGTTAATGTTGTAAATTACTATTAAAGCTGGAAACGGCAGCGTCAGGAAGTCCAGGATCCAGTTGCAGAGGGAGGTGTTTAGTCCCAGGGTCCTTAGCTTAGTGATGAGCTTTGAGGGCACTATGGTGATGAACGCTGAGCTGTAGTCAAATCAAATCCAATTCTATTTGTCACATGCGCAGAATACAACAGGTGTAGACGTTACAGTGAAATGCTTACTTACAAGCATTTAACCAACAATGATTTAAGAACTTAAGAAATTAATAAGTGTTAAGTAAAAAAATAGATCAGTAAATAATAGAAAATTAAATTAACAAATAATTAAACAGCAGCAGTAAAATAAGAAGCGAGGCTATATACAAGGTGTACCGGTACAGAGTCAATGTACGGGGGCACCGGTTAGTGAATAGTAGTACTGGAGGGAGCGCGTAGTACGATTCAATCATAGTCCTGTATTGACGCTTTGCCTGTTTGATGGTTCGTCAGAGGGCATAGCAGATTTCTTATAAGCTTCTGGGTTGGAATCCTGCTCCTTGAAAGCGGCAGCTCTTCCCTTCAGCTCATTGGGTATGTTTCCTGTAATCCATGGCTTCTGGTATGTACGTACGGTCACTTTTGGGACGACGTCATCGATGCACTTATTGATGAAGCCAGTGAATGATGTGGTGTACTCCTCAATGCCATAGGAAGAATCCCGTAACATATTCCAGTCTGTGCTAGCAAAACAGTCCTGTAGCTTAGCATCTGCTTCATCTGACCACTTTCTTATAGACCGAGTCACTGGTGCTTCCTGCTTTAGTTTTTGCTTGTAAGCAGGAGGTTAGAATTATGGTCAGATTTGCCAAATGGAGGGCGAGGGAGAGCTTTGTACCCGTCTCTGTGTGTGGAGTAAAGGTGGTCTAGAGTTGTTTTTCCTCTTGTTGCACATGTGACAGAAGCATACAGAATGGTGTCATCTGCGTAGAGGTGGATCAGAGAATCACCAGCAGCAAGAGCGGCATCATTGATGTATACAGAGAAGAGAGTCGGCCCGAGAATTTAACCCTGTGGCACCCCCATAGAGACTGCCAGAGGTCCGGACAACAGGCCCTCCGATTTGACACACTGAACTCTATCAGAGAAGTAGTTGGTGAACCAGGCGAGGCAGTCATTTGAGAAACCAAGGCTGTTGAGTCTGCCGATAACAATGTGGTGATTGACAGAGTCGAAAGCCTTGGCCAGGTCGATGAATACAGCTGCACAGTAATGTCTCTTATTGATGGCAGTTATGATATCGTTAGGACCTTGAGCGTGGCTGAGGTGCACCCATGACCAGCTCTGAAACCAGATTGCATAGCGGAGAAGGTACGGTGGGATTCGAAATGGTCGGTGATCTGTTTGTTAACTTGGCTTTCGAAGACCTTAGAAAGGCAGGGTAGGATAGATATAGGTCTGTAGCAGTTTGGGTCTAGAGTGTCTCCCCCTCTGAAGAGGGGGATGACCACGGCAGCTTACCAATCTTTGGGGATCTCAAACGATACGAAGAGAGGTTGAACAGGCTAGTAATAGGGTTACAAAAATTTCGGCGGAATCATTAGGGTCCAGATTGTTTAGCCCGGCTGATTTGTAGGGGTCCAGATTTTGCAGCTCTTTCAGAACATCAGCTATCTGGATTTGGGTGAAGGAGAAATGGGGAGGCTTGGGAAAGTTGCTGTGGGGGGCGCAGGGCTGTTGACCGGGGTAGGGATAGCCAGGTAGAAAGCATGGCCAGCCGTAGAAAAATGCTTATTGAAATTCTCAATTATTGTAGATTTATCGGTGGTGACAGTGTTTCCTAGTCTCAGTGCAGTAGGCAAGCTGGGAGGAGATGCTCTTATTCTCCATGGACAACAATAGTGTGGTCTACAGCTTCTCATGCGATAACATTGAGATTTCTTTCAAATGTGATTTCGCTATTGACAAATAGACACAGACAACCACCCCTTGTCTCACCGGAGGTGGCTTTGTACACGTCTCTGTAAAGGTGGTCTAGAGTTGTTCTTTTTTTGTTGCACATGTAACGTGCTGGTACAAACATGATGATAAATATAATTGAAACTTGTATCTCATTATAGTCACTTTGGAAATTATATCATAAATGGTTATGTCACACATGCAGCGAACACAAATATGGAAATGTATGCTCTACCCAGCAACCAACTAATTGCAGCATTACCACAAAAATAGAAGAGGTAAGTGGAAGGGGGAGAAAGTAAGGAACTTGTCTGTCGGCCCTGCATTACAAACAAAAAATGGTTAAAGAAAATTGTGATAAATAAAAAAGTATACCAGTTTAATTTAAGACCGGCTTTTTCAACTTTTTGCAACCAATAGAATGTTATATATATGGGGGATACAACCATCCCAGCTCTGAAGATTTTTCTGCGAAGAGACAGAATTATTAGATCAATTGTTTTGGTACTGTCCATATGTGGCTTGTTTTTGGTCACAGGTTCAGGAATGTCTGAAAAATTGCCACCTAGATTCTTTGTGCGTCGTGCCGACAGGAATAAACATCTCTCTGGGAAGAAGAAGGGCAGGAGTGTATGTTTCATGATTAACGTCTCATGATGTAATTGTAACATACAGGAACACAAGTCCTTTTGTTCACCTGACCTAGAATTCCTCACAATCAAATGCCGACCGTATTATCTCCCAAGGGAATTCTCCTCGGTTATTGTCACAGCCGTGTATATCCCCACTCAAACCGATACCACGACGGCCCTCAAGGAACTTCACTGGACTTTATGCAAACTGGAAACCACATATCCTGAGGCGACATTTATTGTAGCTGGGGATTATAACAAAGTAAATTTGAGAACAAGGCTACCTAAATTCTATCAGAATATTGACTGTAGCACTCGCGCTGGTAAAACACTGGATCACTGCTATTCTAACTTCCGCGATGTATACAAGGCCCTCCCCCGCCCTCCTTTCGGCAAATCTGACCATGTCTCCATTTTGCTCCTCCCTTCCTATAGGCAGGAATTCAAACAGGATGTACCCGTACTAAGGACTATTCAACGCTGGTCTGACCAATCGGGAATCCAGGCTTCAAGATTGTTTTGATCACACGGACTGGGACATGTTCCGGGTAGCCTCAGAGAAAAATATCGACGTATACGCTGATTCGGTGAGTGAGTTTATAAAGGAAGTGTATTGGAGATGTTGTACCCACTGTGACTATTAAAACCTACCCTAACCAGAAACTGTTGATAGATGGCGGCATTTGCGTAAAACTGAAAGTGCAAACCACCGCATTTAACCATGGAAAGGTGACTGGGAATATGGCAGAATACAAACCGTGTAGTTATTCCCTCCGCAAGGCAATCAAACAAGTGAAATGTCAGTATAGAGACAAAGTGGAGTTGCAATTCAATGGCTCCGACACGAGACGTATGTGGCAGGGTCTACATACAATCAAAGACTACAAAAGTTAAACCAGCCACTTCACGGACACCGACGTCTTGCTGCTAGACAAACTAAACACCTTCTTTGCCCGCTTTCAGGATAATACAGTGCCACTGACACGGCCCACTATCAAGGACTTCCGTCTTCAATGTAAGTAAGACATTTAAATGTGTTAACCCTCGCAAGGCTGCCAGCCCAGACGGCATCCCTAGAGTATGTGCAGACCAGCTGGCTGGTGTGTTTACGGACATATTCAATCTCTCCCTATCCCAGTCTGCTGTTCCTACATGTTTCAAGATGACCACCATTGTTGTTGTACCCAAGAAGGCAAAGGTAGCTGAACTCACTTCTGTCATCATGAAGTGCTTTGAGAGACTAGTCAAGGATCATATCACCTCCACCTTACCTGTCACCATAGACCCACTTCAATAGGTCCACAGACGAAGCAATCGCCATCACACTGCACACTGCCCTATCCCATCTGGACAAGAGGAATACCTATGTAAGAATGCTGTTCATTGACTATAGCTCAGCATTCAACACCATAGTATCCTCCAAGCTCATGATTAAGCTTGAGACCCTGGGTCTCAACCCGCTCCGTGCAATTGGGTCCGGGACTTCCTGACGGGCCGCTCCCAGGTGGTGAAGGTAGGAAACAACACCTCCACTTCGCTGATCCTCAACACTGGGGCTGCACAAAGGTGCGTGCTCAGCCCCCGCCTGTACTCCTGTTCACCCATAACTGCGTGGCCATGCGCGCCTCCAACTCAATCATCAAGTTTGCAGACGACACAACAGTAGTGGGCTTGATTACCAACAATGACGAGACAGCCTACAGGGAGGAGGTGAGGGCACTCGGAGTGTGGTGTCAGGACAACAACCTCTCACTCAACGTCAAACAACAAAGGAAACGATCGTGGACTTCAGGAAACAGCAGAGGAAGCACCCCCTATCCACATTGTCGGGACAGCGTGGAGAAGGTGCAAAGTTAAGTTCCTCAGCGTACACATCACAGGCAACTGAAATGGTCCAGCCACACAGACAGTGTGGTGAAGAAGGCGCAACAGCACCTCTTCACCTCGGAGGCTGAAGAAATTTGGCTTGTCACCTAAAACCTGAACAAATTTTACAGATGCACAAGGAGAGCATCCTGTCGGGCTGTATCACCGCCTGGAATGGCATACCACCCAAAGAACACCATCCCAACCGTGAAGCATGGAGGTGGAAACATCATTCTTTGGGGTTGCTTTTCTGCAAAAGGGATAGGACGACTGCACCGTATTGAGGGGAGGATGGATGGGGCCATGTATCGCGAGATCTTGGCCAACAACCTCCTTCCCTCAGTAGAGCATTGAAGATGGGTCGTGGCTGGGTCTCCAGCATGACAACGACCCGAAACACACAGCCAGGGCAACTAAGGAGTGGCTCCGTAAGAAGCATCTCAAGGTCCTGGAGTGGCCTAGCCAGTCTCCAGACCTGAACCCAGTAGAAATCTTTGGAGGGAGCTGAAAGTCCGTTTGCCCAGCGACAGCCGAAACATGAGGATCTGGAGAAGGTCTGTATGGAGGAGTGGGCCAAAATCCCTGCTGCAGTGTGTGCAAACCTGGTCAAGAACTACAGGAAACGTATGATCTCTGTAATTGCAAACAAAGGTTTCTGTACCAAATATTAAGTTCTGCTTTTCTGATGTATCAAATACTTACGTCATGCAATAAATGCTAATTAATTACTTAAAATCATACAATGTGATTTTCTGGATTTTTGTTTTAGATTCCGTCTCTCACAGTTGAAGTGTACGTATGATAAAAATTACAGACCTCTACATGCTTTGTAAGTAGGAAAACCTGCAAAATCGGCAGTGTATCAAATACTTGTCCTCCCCACTGTAATTATATATATATATATATTATATATAATATATATAATATATATTTGAGATTCTTCAAAGTAGCCACGCTTTGCCTTGATACAGCTTGCACACTTTTGGTATTCTCTCAACCAGCTTCATTAGGTAGTCACCTGGAATGCATTTCAATTAACAGGTGTGCCTACTTAAAAGTTAATTTGTGGAATTGCTTTCCTTCTTAATGCGCTTGAGCTAATCAGTTGTGTTGTGACAAGGTAGACGTGGTATCCAGAAGATAGCCCTATTTGGCAAAAGACCAAGTCCATATTATGGCAAGAACAGCTCTAGTAAGCAAAGAGAAACGACAGTCCATCATTACTGTAAGATATGCGGAACATTTCAAGTAATTTGAACATTTCTTCAAGTGCAGTCTCATAAACCATCAAGCGCTATGACAAGGACCGCCACAGGAAAGGAAGACCCAGAGTCACCTAGAGTTCACTAGAGTTACCAGCCTCAGCAATTGCAGCCTAAATAAATGCTTCACAGATTTCAAGTAACAGACACCTCTCAACATCAACTGTTCAGAGGAAACTGTGTGAATAAGGCCTTCATGGTCAAATTGCTGCAAAGAAACCACTATTAAAAGGACAATAATAAGAAGAGACTTGCTTGGACCAAGTAACACGAGCAATGGACATTAGACCTGTGGAAATGTGTTCCTTGTTCTGGACTCCTTTGTGGGACTATCATTTGTTTTTCATAAGGACTGCAGATGTGGCCAGGGCAATAAATTGCAATGTCTACTGTGAGACGCCTAAGACAGTGCTACAGGGAGACAGGACGGACAGCTGATCGTCCTCGCAGTGGCAGACCCCGTGTAACAACACCTGCACAGGATCGGAAAATCCGAACATCACACCTGCAGAACAGGTACAGGATGGCAACAATAACTGCCCGAGTTACACCAGCAACGCACAATCCCGCCATCAGTGCTCAGAATGTCCACAATAGGCTGAGAGAGGCTGGACTGAACGCTTGTAGGACTGAACGCTTGTAGGACTGTTGTAAGGCAGGTCCTCACCAGACATCACTGGCAACAAAGTTGCCTATGGGTACAAACCCACCCTCGCTGGGCCAGACAGGATTGACAAAAAGTGCTCTTCACTGATGAGTCGCAGTTTTGTGTCATCAGGGGTGATGGTCGGATTCGCGTTTATCGTTGAAGGAATGAGCGTTACACCTAGGCCTGTACTCAGGAGCGGGATCGATTTGGAGGTGGAGGGTCTGTCATGGTCTGGGGCGGTATGTCACAGCATCATCGGACTGAGGTTGTTGTCATTGCAGGCAATCTCAATGCTGTGCGTTACAGGGAAGACATCCTCTTCCCTCATGTGGTACCCTTCCTGCAGGCTCATCCTGACATGTCCCTCCAGCATGATAATCCTACCAGCCATACTGCTTGTTCTGTGCATGATTTCCTGCAAGACAGGAATGTCAGTGTTCTGCCAAGGCCAGCAAAGAGCCCAGATCTCAATCCCATTGAGCATGTCTGGGACCTGTTGTATTGGAGGGTGAGGGCTAGGGCCATTCCCCCCAGAAATGTCCGGGAACTTGCAGGTGCCTTGGTGAAAGAGTGGGGTAACATCTCACAGCAAGAACTAGCAAATCTGGTGCAGTCCATGAGGAGGAGATGCACTGCAGTACTTACTACAGCTGGTGGCCACACCAGATACTGACTATTACTTATGATTTTGACCCCCTTTTTGTACAGGGACACATTATTCCATTTCAGTTAGTCACATGTCAGTTTATGTCTCAGTTGTTGAATCTTGTTATGATCATACAAATATTTACACATGTTAAGTTTGCTGAAAATAAACGCAGTTGACAGTGAGGACGTTTCTTTTTTTGCTGAGTGAGATATTCCATTAAAAGAAATCTGCCGTTTCCAGCTACAATAGTMATTTACAACATTAATAATGTCTACACTGTATTTCTGATCAATTTTGTTATGTTAATGGACAAAAAAGTGCTTTTCTTTCAAAAACAAGGACATTTCTAAGTGACCCCAAACATTTGAATGGTAGTGTATATATCTATCAAGGCACAAGGCGAAACCCAAATGCAGACACAGGAGGCAGATGGTTGGAGTGTTACAATGTTTATTAATCCAAAGGGGTAGGCAAGAGAATGGTCGTGGACATGCAAAAAGGTCAAAACCAGATCAGAGTCCAGGAGGTACAGAGTGGCAGACAGGCTCGTGGTCAAGGCAGGCAGAATGGTCAGGTAGGCGGGTACAAAGTCCAGAAACAGGCAAGGGTCAAGGAATAGAGAAAGGAGAATGCAAAAAGCAGGAAAACGGGAAAAGCGCTGGTTGACTTGGAAACATACAAGACGAACTGGCACAGAGACAGGAAACACAGGGATAAATACACTGGGGAAAATAAGCGACACCTGGAGGGGGTGGAGACAATCACAAGGACAGGCGAAACAGATCAGGGCGTGACAATATCAAATAATATATATTAATACAAATATATATATGGATTGGAAATGATGCAGACAATTACATTGATAGAAGCCACAATCTATTTGCAATAAAGCTGATCCACCACCTAACAAATATATATATATACAGTGTAGGCTAATATTGAATGGATAAGAGTACATGCATTGTTATGAGAGCTGTAACTATGGTGCCATGAGAGAGACAGAGTCCCAAGCAGTATATCTTGAACATCTGGCTCTAACCTGAACAAACACATCATTACAGAAACAGACAGGGCCAGAGAGTCTGATAGGACAGGAAAGCACATCAGTCGGGCAAAGGCTGACATTCTAGATAGAACCCTCCCTAGCCGTCATGTCCAGGACTGTCAGACTTTGGAAGAGCAACATTCCAGAACTGGAACAGACATCTGTCCTCCTCCCTGACACTGTCACACAGATGGCAGGGTCTCCATTGACAAATCTGACAGGGGACACTTTGGTGGTTCCAGACAATGGTACAGAAGGGCTGAAATCTGTTTATTTACATGTCGTTAAATCTCCCCGGTGACTCACAGGCTTGTTGAAAGAAATAGTGGACACTCAGTGATTCACTGTTTATGCTGCTAGTAATAATGATTTATCTTTCACAGAGGCCCATGGAAAAACATTTATTCGTTGGCTGAGCTACTCAGGAAAATGTACATTTCTTGACAAATTGCTTAAGGATTAGATTACAGGGTACGACAAATCAGCAACATATGGAATGTTGAAAAGATTTACACCGAAACAAGCATCCGTATATAATTACTGTTTGCAGTTATAGGATTGCCAATTGGAAAGCTACACATAAGCATAGAATGTTGTTGACATACTGTACTGTGCACGACGGGACGATCAGGGTGAGAGGGAGAAATAGGAAATGTGTTCAGCTGAGCTCCTTCAAAAGACGAAAGTGTACTCCAATTCCAGACTGTGTCATTGGGCTTCCGAGTGGCGCAGCGGTCTAAGGCACTGCATCTCAGTGTTTGAGGCGTTACTACAGACAGCCTGGTTCGAATCCAGGCTGTATCACAACCGTCCGTGATTGGGAGTCCCAGAGGGCGTCGTCCGGGTTTGGCCGGTGTAGGCCATCATTGTAAATAAGAATTTGTTCTTAACTGACTTGCCTAGTTACATAAAGGTTCAAATAAATAAAATAAAATAATGTAGCATTCATCCATGAGCATTCACCACAACAGCCAATATCAGAGATATTCCCATGTATAGTATATGAGGCAGGGTGGGCATATTGGATGCTTGTGACTAACTTGTGTTATTATACACCATCTGTTTGTGTCTATATTAGCCATGAGCACCCAGGCTTGCCCCCTGCTAATTTAAAGGTGACTCATTGGCTTTGTTTACACAGGCAGCTCAATTATGATATTTTGCCCAATTATTGCAAAATATCTGCTCTGATTGGCCAAAAGAGCAATTAGTGGCAAAAGATCTGAAACAGAATCTAAAAACAGCCCTTTTGACTCCAAATGCCCAACTTTCCTCCTTTGCCTTTTGGCGTCGTTCTTACACTCATACTGTAGTTCTTCTTGGCATAAAAGGTCATTCTCAAGTGTTTTTGGGCGTTTGGATGGTTAGTGGAGCTACAAAATAATTAAGCTTGTCGATTCGCCCAACCAAAACAACACACGCATGCAATCATCCAGCAATCACTGTGGTTAACACCAAAATGCTGAGGAGCATTAAAGTACAAACACAACAGCGTCTCAACACCGTTGCTGGTACTTGGCTACCGCTCAAACACATATTTGGATGCTTAATGCCAAAAGAGGCCCATTAACACTGCTTCTGTTGTACCACATTATAATCCTCATTAGCACACAAAGGGAGGGGGGATGTTGACTCACTTGATTGAGAAGGGGAGACATTTGGGAGCTGGCCGGTGATGATTATCAAACTCTCTGAACCTGGACGCCCAAGGTGGACGAGCAGATGTCCGTTTTGAAAGGCAGAGAGCGAGCCAGTCTGGAGGTAAAGCCATGAGCAAGCCAGCCAACCTAGCTGGGTAAGTAAACACCTGGACCTCTGCACTGCTGAGGCAGGAGGAGGATGTTGGGCAGAGCAACAGTAACCTGTGGTCTGTAATAACGTGGCCAGCTGCCGCCCAAACAATTAACTTTGGCGGGAGAATGGAGAGCCTGTGGAAGCTTGTGATTTGACGAGCCTCTTGCCCTGTGACCAGTGTTAATTGGTTAAAGATGGGGGGAATCTCCCTGTTGTGTGCTGCTTGGTTTCAGAGGAGATAAAGATCTGTGATAAAGCCAGGTAAAGATCTATGTGAGGGTTTGTTACAGAAAGTAAAATTGCACATCTTAATGTAACGGAGTGAACAGTATTTTGATATATATTTGATCTAATATTGCGTGCATGTGCTTTTTTTTTATTATTCTATATATATATTATTCTATTTAATATTGAGTGTGCTATTTTCTGTGGGCTTGTTTATTTCTATTGAATGCATGATCGAGTGTGATGACTTTCGTTGGACATTGAATCAAACTGTTTCCTAATGACACCTCCCACTGCATCACCTACCTGCAAAGCCATTTGTTAACGCCAGTCCTACAGCCCTATTAAAAGAGACTATCAGACGTACCTGAAAGTTCTCAGATTCGGCGGTGGAAACCTGGCGGGCAGCCACCTCCTGCAGCAGCGCGTCCTCGTCTCTTGTCAGCCCAGCAGGTCCAGACAACCAATGACTCCAGAAGTTTTGGACTCTTCTGCTTGTGATGAGCTTGTCTTCCTTCGTGTAAAGAGAAGTAAAAATAATCAAACACAATTTGATGTGACTGGACTGTCACGGCGGACTTTAACAAAAGTAATTTGAGGACCGTGCTCCCACAAAAGTAATTTGAGGACCGTGCTCTCCATCAACACATTGACAATTCCACCCTTGACCACTGCTACATGCCTTTTCGACACTGCCATAAGGCCCTCTCCCGTCCTCCTTTTGGCAAATTAGACCATGACTCCATTTTGCTCCTCCCCTCATGCAAACAAAGACTCAAGAGGGAAGTTCCGGTGGTCAAGTCTGAACAACGCTGGTATGACAAATCAGAATCCAAGACTGTTGTAATCACATGGACTGAAATATGTTCTGGGTCAAATACATCAATGAATACGCCAACTCAGTCACCCGATTCATAAAAAAATGCATAGATGATGTGATACCGATGGTGTCTTTCAAAACAGACCCAGATCAAAACCCATGGATTGATGGCAGCCATTGTCAGAAAACTGAAGGAGAGAGATGCTGTTTATAAACACGGCTTGGTCACCGGGACAATCGTATAGTTAAACAGTACAAATACGACCTACGTAAAGTGGATGAGCAATTCGGCGGGTTGGATACAAAGCGAATGAGGCAGCGGCTTCTAACTATCACAGATTACAAAAATACTCTTCTGGGGGTTGGGAACTACATCGTGTTCATGAAAGTCTCCCCTTTCCATAATGGGGTCATACTAGTTTGTAGCCCAAACGGTTCGGACGCTACAGTCAGAAGTTGGCACATCGGCGTTACCGACTTCAGACGTGTCCTGTTGGGCTTGTGGGGGTCGTAGAGCAAAACAGAGGACACCATACACCGTGTTTTTGTGAGAAGAACAAACATCTCTGGTCTGACAAACAGTTCTGTAGCTCTGCCACTTTCCACCGTAGATGAGGAAAGGCCAACATAGGTGAATATAGTGGATTGAGTAGCAGCTCATACCTTAACCTTAAAAAGGCAGAATTTGATGGGGATGTTTGTATTATGTTAATTCGATTGACACAAAGGTTATTGTTGCCTATCGACAATGACAAGCCACCTGGGTCTGACAGCTTGGATAGAAAACGACTGAGGATGATAGCGGACGATATTGCCACTCCTATTTGCCATCTCTCAATCTTTCAAAAGTGTGTACCCTCAGGCCTGGAGAGAAGCAAACGTCATTCTGCTACCCAAGAACAGTAAAGCACCTTTTATTGGCTTAAATAGCTGACCAATCAGCCTGTTACCAATCGTTAGTAAGACTTTGGAAAAAATGGTGTTTCACCAGATACAATGCTATTTTACAGTAAATAAATTAACAAGACTTCAGCACGCTTATAGGTAAGTGCATTCAACATGCACGGCACTTACACAAATGACTGATGATTGGCTGTGAGAAATTGATAATAAAAACATTGTGGGAGCTGTTTTGTTAGACTTCAGTGTGGCTTTTGACATTATCGATCATAGTACGTTGCTGGAAAAATGTATATGTTATGGCTTTACACCCCCTGCTATATTGTGGATAAAGAGTTGCATGTCTAACAGAACACAGAGGATGTGCTTTAAAGGAAGTCTCTCCAACATAATCCAGGTAGAGTCAGGAATTCCCCAGGGCAGCTGTTTAGGCCCCTTAGTTTTTCCAATCTTTACTAATGACCTGGTTCTGTGTAAAGCCCATGTATGCAGATGACTCAACACTATACAGATCAGCTTCTACAGTGAGTGGAATCACTACAACACTTAACAAAGAGCTGCAGTTAGTTTCAGAATGGATGGCAATAAATAAGCTAATCATAAATATTTCAACAACGAAACGCATTGTATTTGGGACAAATCATTCACTAAACCCTAAACCTGAACTAAATATTGCAAAGACTAAACTGCTTGGAGTAACCCTGGATTGTAAACGGTTATGGTCAAAACATATTGATGCAACAGTAGCGAAGATGGGGAGAGGTCTGTCCATAATAAAGCGTTGCACTGCCTTAACAACAACATCAATAAGTCAGGTCCTACAGGCCCTAGTTTTGTCGCACATGGACTACTGCCCAGTCATGTGGTCAGGTGCCACAAAGAGGGACTTGGGAAAATTACAACTGGTCCAGAACAAGGCAGCACGGCTGGCTCTTAAATGTACAGGTAGAGCTAACATTTAAAAAAATGCATGTCAATCACTCATGGCTCAAAGTAGAGGAGAGATTGACTTCCTCACTACTTGTTTTTGTAAGAAGTATTCACATGTTGAATGCACCGAGCTGTCTGTTTAAACTACTAGCACACAACACCCATGCATACCCCACAAGACAATCCACCAGAGGTATCTTCACAGTCCCCAAGTCCAGAACAGACTGTGGAAGGCGCACAGTGCTAAATAGAGCCATGACTACATGGAACTCTATTCCACATCAAGTAACTCAAGCAAGCAGTAAAATCAGATCTAAAGAAACTGATAAAAATACACCTCATGGAAAAGCGAGGACTATGAAGACACAGGTACAAACACACACACACACAGGTACAAACAGACACACACATAACATACACACACGCCACCTGGATAGTGTGTTGTAGTGGCCGGAGGGCACACACTTAATGTCTTGTAAAATCTATTTCAATGTTTAAAATTTGTATTATAATGTATTTTACTGCCTTCATTTTTGCTGGACCCCAGGAAGAGTAGCTGCTGCCAAGGCATGGGGATCCATAATATATACTGTACAAAAACAAAAAATACAAATTAACTCTAAGGGGTTTAAAGGATATTTTATTAATGTAATCTGTATTTAAAATAACCATTGTCATTTTGTACTTACCTCTGACCAATTGGGTGTGGCCCTGGATCCAAGAACCTGTAAGGGAAGAAATACTGTGCCTTCAGAATGTATTCACACCCCTTGACCTTTTCCACATTTTGTTGTGTTACAGCCTAAATGTAACATTTATTAAATTGAGATTTTGTGTGACTGGCCTACATACACCCCATAATGTCAAAGTTGTCACGACTTCCGCCGAAGTCGGCTCCTCTCCTTGTTCGGGCAGCGTTCGGCGATCGACGTCAGCGGCTTTCTAGCCATCGCCGCTCCATATTTCCATTTGTTTTGTCTTGTTCCATACACACCTGGGTTTCATTCCCTAATCACACTGCATGTTTAGTCCTCTGTTCCCCTCCATGTCTTTGTGTGAAATTGTATTTATGTTATGTGGGTATTGTTACGCGCCATACTTTTTGTCTATGTTCCGTGTTTGGGCACGTTTATGTATTTTTGTGCTTTCGTTGGACCGGAATAAAAAGTGCGCCTGTTCACTACACTCTGCTCTCCTGCACCTGACTTCGCCTCCAGTACACACCCTTAACAAAAGTGGAATTATGTTTTTTGAAATTTTTACAAATTAATWAAAAATGAAAGCTGAAATGTCTTGAGTCAATAAGTATTCAATCCGTTTGTTATGGCAAACCTAAATAAATAAAAAAACACTAGTGTTTATTAACATGATTTTTGAATGACTACATCATCTCTGTACCCCACACATACAATTATCTGTAAGGTACCTCAGTCGAGCAGTCAATTTCAAACACAGTTTCAACCACAAATACAGGGAGGTTTTCAAATGCCTCGCAAAGAAAGACACCTATTGGTAGATTGGCAAAAAGGAAAAAAAGCATGGAATATCCCTTTGAGTATGGTGAAGTTATTAATTACACTTWGGATGGTGTATCAATGTACCCAGTCACTACAAAGATACAAAGATATGTTTGCAATAAAGCACTAAAGCATAACGTTATGTCCTGAATACAAATCGTTATGTTTGGGGCAAATCCAACACAACACATCACTGAGTACTGTACCACTTTTCATATTTTCAAGCATGGTGGTGGCTGCATCCTGTTATGGATATGCTTGTCCTCAGCAAGCGCTAGGGAGATTTTTAGGATTAAAAGAAACGGAATAGAGCTAAGCACAGGCAAAATCCTATCGGAAAACCTGGTTCAGTCGGCTTTTCACCAGACACTGGAAAACAAATTCACCTTTCAGGGGGACAATAGCCTAAAACACAAGGCCAAATATACACTGGAATTGCTTACCAAGATGATATTGAATGTTCCCGAGTGGCGTAGAGACAGTTTTGACTTAAATCGGCTTGAAAATCTATGGCAAGACTTAAATGTCTGTCTAGCAGTGATCGACAACCAACTTGACAGATTTTGAATAATAAAAAATWAAAAATATTGGGCAAATATTGTACAATCCAGGTGTCCAAAGCTCTTAGAGGCTTACCCAGAAAGACTCACAGCTCTAATCACTGCCAAAGGTGATTCTAACTTATGTAAATGACATATTTCTGTAATTAATTTTCAATACATTTGCAAAAATATCTAAAAACTTGTTTTAACTTTGTCATTATGGAGTATTGTGTGTAGATGTTTGAGAAAATTAGGAAAGTACAAAATGTGGAATAAGTCAAGGGGTGTGAATATTTTCTGAAGGCACTGTAAGGTTTACTAATTAGTTCAAACCTGTGACATTACCATGCTACCAAAAAAAAGAATAAAAAGGAAACCTTGGACAGATTACGTAACCAAAGTATATATGTGTCTCTTTCTCAATAAGCACATTTTCATGTTTTGCCACCTGGATTTGATCTGTCACAGAGCAGGTGTGAAACTGTCAAAGCAGCTAGCCTCACAGCCTCACCAGAGAAGATAAACTGTACATTTCCACACCTTGGAAGCGGAGTGTTCTTGTCATCTCTGAGTGAGGTAGAGTCTCTCATCTCATTAAAATGTAGAAACCTTGGTTATTGACAAGGTGTAATTAGTCAATCATAGCCTCCACACAGTGAAATAGAAATGTGCATCTTTAAAAGATAACAGGGTATGTTTAATTAAACAGAATCAATAGATGGCCAGTTCATGTACCAGCTTGCTGACAGATCGAAAAACAAGGTTACCTCAGCTGTGCAGGTGTGTATGTAACAGCAAGGTTTGCACCCTGGTGATGCGTTGTGCAGACCGCACCACCCTCTGGAGAGCCTTGCGGTTGTGGGCGGTGCAGTTGCCGTACAGCTCGACGGAAAGTTGTTACTTTAAGAAAAGTTATTGGGATAACTTGCGTTATTACACGAACCGCTGTTACAGTACTTTATGAAAACAAGACCTGTCACTACTATTCAAAACAACTTTTATAATGAGCAATAATTGCCCATGCTTTATCTGAAGCACACATTTCCATCCTAAGACTCCTTACCCTCAAAATCATTTCAATCGCCCCATATTGTTAAGAGGTAGGAGGACATTGCATGGTTGGGTTTAGTATTCCTTCACTGTGCTGAAATCACCCTTGGAGTTTTCTTGGCATCTGTTGTTGTCTGCTAGTGTGTTAGTAGAAATACTGTAGCACCGTGCCAGCACAGTTTAATTTATCGGCAACAATTCCCAGCTCCATCTGCCAAGGGTGTGGCGCAAAGGGTCAGAATGAGGAGAGAGGATCCCTCTGCTCACCCCAGGCCCCCCCTGACACAATAGCTTAGCTAACTGAGCAAGGGGGATGAAAGATAAAAAGTACTGGCTCTGGTGTTAATTAGAAAAGTCCTATTTAAAGGGAATAGGGGAATCTCCTATTTTCTCATCTCATTGTGACTAAACATTGTCTCCAAGGTTGGATTGGAGTTTTTCTGGCATCAAAGGTTCTATTTAAATGGCTGCCACTGAGAGACTGCAAAAATCAGGTCTCGCGACAGATTAAACATCCTTTGAAAGTTGCACCTACTGTAATAATATCTCCATTTGGAGCCATTTGAAAGTTTGAATGCAATATTGTGTGGTTTAATTAAGCCATAAGGCCCGAGGGGATGTGGTATATGGCCAATATACCACAGATAAGGGCTGTTCCTAAGTGTGACCAACACGGAGTGCCTGGATACAGCCCTTAGTCGTGGTATACTGGCCATATACCACAAACCCCTGAGGTGCCTTATATATATTATAAACTGCTTACCAACGAAATTAGAGCACTAAAAATAAATGTTTTGTCATACACGTGATATACCACGGCTGTCAGCCAATCAGCAGTCAGGGCTCAAACCACCCAGTTTATGATAAGGTTTAATTAAGGAAAATAGATGTTGGTTATTGTAAATGAACAGCCCAATAAGCCAAAGGGAACAAGAGCCTTTTGAGTTTAACACAGTGAAAAGGAAACTTTGTATCCTAGACTTCTTGACTTAATCTAGTGTGATTTCTTTTGACTACATTTTTCAGGCTTTTCTGCTATATTAATGAAGTCATGTACTAAATCAACCAAACATTCAAATAAAATGCCCTGCCCCTTTGATCACTGTTGTCTCTATTTCTCTTAATTTGGAGCTGACCAAAAACTGATGACTAGTCAAATCAAATCAAATGTTATTGGTCACATACACATGGTTAGCAGATATCATTTGTATATATATTATACAAATGCTTGTGCTTCTAGTTCCGACAGTGCAGCAATGTCTAACATGTAATCTAACAATTCCACAACAACGACCTATTACACACAAATCTAAGTAAAGGAATGGAATAGAAATATATACATATGAATATATGGATGATCAATGGCAGAGCGGCATAGGCAAGATGCAATAGATGGTATAAAATACAGTATAAACATATGAGATGAGTAATGCAAGATATGTAAACATTATTAAAGTTGCATTGTTAAAGTGACTAGTGATCCATTTATTAAAGTGGCCAATGATTTCAAGTCTGTATGTAGGCAGCAGCCTCTCTGTGTTAGTGATTGCTGTTTAACAGTCTGATGGCCTTGAGATAGAAGCTGTTTTTCAGTCTCTCAGTTCCCAGCTTTGATGCACCTGTACTGACCTTGCCTTCTGGATGGTAGCGGGGTGAACAGGTAGTGACATCGGGTGCTGTAGTAATTTGCCCCCGGTAATGCGTTGTGCAGACCGCACCACCCTCTGGAGAGCCTTGCGGTTGTGGGCGGTGCAGTTGCCGTACCAGGCGGCGATACAACCCGACAGGATGCTCTCAATTGTGCATCTATAAAAGTTTGTGAGGGTTTTAGGTGAAATGTATTCAGCCTCCTGAGGTTGAAGAGGCGCTTCTGCGCCTTCTTCACCACACTGTCTGTGTGGCTGGACCATTTCAGTTTGTCCGTGATGTGTATGCCGAGGAACTTAAAACTTTGCACCTTCTCCACTGCTGTCCCGTCGATGTGGATAGGGGGGTGCTCCATCTGCTGTTTCCTGAAGTCCACGATCATCTCCTTTGTTTTGTTGACGTTGAGTGAGAGGTTGTTTTCCTGACACCACACTCCAAGTGCCCTCACCTCCTCCCTGTAGGCTGTCTCGTCATTGTTGGTAATCAAGCCCACTACTGTTGTGTCGTCTGCAAACTTGATGATTGAGTTGGAGGCGTGAATGGCCACGCAGTCATGGGTGAACAGGGAGTAGAGGAGGGAGCTGAGCACGCACCCTTGTGGGGCCCCAGTGTTGAGGATCAGCGAAGTGGAGATGTTCTTTCCTGCCTGCACCACCTGGAGGTGGACACAATTCTCCAGGACCCAATTGCACAGGGCGGGGTTGAGATCCAGGGCCTCAAGCTTAATGATGAGCTTGGAGGATACTATGGTGTTGAATGCTAAGCTATAGTCAATGAACAGCATTCTTACATTGGTATTCCTCTTGTCCAAATGGGATAGGGCAGTGTGCAGTGTGGTGGCGATTGCTTCGTCTGTGGACCTATTGGGGTGGTAARGAAATTGAAGTGGGTCTAGGGTGACAGGTAAGATGGAGGTGATATGATCCTTGACTAGTCTCTCAAAGCACTTCATGATGACAGAAGGTAGTGCTACGGGGCGATAGTCATTTAGTTCAGTTACCTTTTCCTTCTTGGGTACAGGAACAATGGTGGACATCTTGAAGCATGTGGGGACAGCAGATTGGATAGGGAGAGATTGAATATGTCCGTAAACACACCAGCCAGCTGGTCTGCGCATGCTCTGAGGACGCGGCTAGGGATCCTCTGGGCTCTTTCTACTACAGCGTTGTAATGAGCGTTGGGCCTCTCTTTTATGGTTCTCAGAAGTACTGAGTAGTTCAAGTATCTTCTTCAGTCCGTCTTCTTTATGGGGTACAAGACGGGCGTTTGAAGATAGCACCAATACACAGTGGTGATATCTCATCTCGTTTCTGTCATTGTTTTGGGACACATTCTAAGGACAAACATACAGATCCAAGCGATACCCTTTCTTTTCAGACAAGCCAATTAAATTATCTTTGCTAGACTCTTCCATTAAAAAGAACAATAGAGAGTGCCCACGAGAAACACGGACAGCAAAGGAGTTTTATACAGTATAATATATATTTTGAATACACTACATATGTTTCTATTGAATTCTATCTGTGGGTGATAATATGGTGGAACACATATCATTTTGTGAGGTGGAAAGTGATGCAGAATATAACTGTGAACTTCATGACCTACTATACACATAAAAAGGTATATCTAAGTGGAATATAACCATGAAATTATGTTCTAGTTTGGGGAATATTATTGCTACCTAAAAAGAATGATCTAGAGGTCTCCCACAACTGGAAAATTAAGATTTCTTACAATAAATAGCCATTTCTAAATTATTTCTCATCTCGGTCACGGACTTGATTTTCTAGAGCATTGTGTCTCTTATCTCGGGATTCTTTCATTTAATTGAACTGAAGTGTAGCATAACTTGATTAAAATTTCAGATAAATGTGCAGCAGGCAGGCAACACTCCTCTGTAAATTTGTGAAAGTGAACGGCCCATTTCATGCTTAGGCAGTGAGCAGCTTGGATTGAGAAAGCCGTGAGGGCTCTCCTATTTAATGCAACAGTAAACTTGACTTTTCTTCAACCTATATAAATACACTGTGTTACAATCAACAGAAATACAACCAGTCTTAACGTCAGATACTAACTTGAATCTTATTTCTACCTTTGAACCTTCGATATGTGACTGTCATTGTAAAAATGCTATTTTGATTTAATTCAGGGTTAGGTTGTCATTTTAAAGTTAGGGTTAACCACAGTATGTCAGTACAGTTGGCTACAGTATGATGAGTTACATGGGTAAATGAGTGGACTTACAGTTTGTTACCACAGGTATTTACAGTATTTTTTGAAATTGTATTGAACCTTTATTTAACTAGGCAAGTCAGCATACAGGTATTTACAGTAAGTGTCTGCACAATCTTCCCCTGAATACACAAGAATAAAAAGTGGTGCTGTTGATCTTGTTATCATCAACTTGAACCTATATAATATATATAGTTAAACATCTTATACATTGCATTTTCTTTTCTAAAGTGCCCACTTAATAACCTTCCCAGTCCGTGTAGCTTCTGGCCAATGGTTATCCTACAATTAACCAGAATGATTCATGATTTCATCACTCGTTATCTATTTTCTTCCGATGTCTGAGGTGAAGAACGGAGAACAAAAAGGCTGATTTCTGTCCATTTCGATCAACTTGAAAGAACAGAAAATGGATAACGAGTGGTGAAATCATTATCCGTCATCCTGGTTAATGTAGGATAAACATTGGCCAGAAGGTACACGGAGTCTTCCCCTCCCTTGATTAATATATATATCCCATTCTGTCCCACTTTAAAACAAAGTTTCATCCTTGACAATTTTTGTAATGAATTCTGACAGCCTAGTAAGGAAATCACTTTGGAATCCAGTAATCGATTTCATACCATTTGATTTCCTCTTTTTATAATCGTGCAAATGGGATGAAAGGAAGGAAGGCTTGCAGGCAACGCTGAAATACGTGGGATAGGTTTAGCTTTTGATGCCAACTTCTGTTCACAGCAGACTACAATAAGTGGTTCTCTCGGCCTGAACATGTATCTGCTATTTCAAAGGGAATAGGTGACATGCCTCACCAACATCCAAGTATTTTTACCACACCTCCAAGATTTTTTGAAAGAAGCCTGTCATTTGTTACACTGCTTGTGTAATCCGATAGTGATGCAAACTGAATTCCCCAAAATCGAACCATGACATGTAAAGGCAAGGCAACGTCCTTCTTATCTCCCTTGAACAGTAAAGAGAACAGTATAGAGATGGGTTGAAAATCAAGAAGTATTCTATGGCATAATATGGCATATTCAACCACCCAAGGACATCATCTCAGCACCCCTCTCCAAAGGGAACTGCCCTGAGCTTGTCACCTGGCAATGCTGGGTGGGGCGGAGTTTTAATTAAATCCCAGAGTTCCCTGCCTGTCCAACACTCCTGTCAAACTGCGGTGTGTCGACAATTAGGACATTTTCCAATTTTACACTTTACAGGACCTTGTGAACCACTGATTGAAGTGTATTGAAGTGTTTGTAGCTGCAGGAATAAGAGGCATTTGAGTTAACTTCCCGGCCTGAGAGGCTTTAAACCCTGAAATTACAAGATTAGTTTTATGTGATGCTGAATTAATTCCGATGTTTCGGCGTATGGGGATGGAAATATTTTCAGAATTAAGGTCTAAAGAGGAAGTTTTATATTATTMTTTTAGGTTGACCACCATCCAGTACATTGCAAGTATCATCATTTAACTATTATTAGTAGGAGGCACCAGTAAATAGAGCTCTGTGGCATTTGTCAGGACCGCAGTGAATTGTGTCTGTGTGGAGGCCATTTTGTAGAGGCAGAAAAAAGTTAGCTAACAAAGAAGCCTGACTGAGTGACTATAGTTAAGTATCCTCAGGCTGTTGAGGTGAAATGAGAAAGTTCCCACTTCCATAAAAACCCTCCCTCTTCTCCGTCCCCCAGCTCAAGTGAATGCAGCCCTTTATGATGTAGCCACTATAACAAGATATCTGTGCAGCTATAGAACTCTCCTATAGTAGAGGGAATCTCCTCCCCTACTCCACAGTAGAGTAATTAGCGTTACATGCGGTGCCGTGTGTTCCAGTTTACGAGTCTCTGAATGTTCCTTTAATTCCTTACGGCTTGATTCCCCCGATCTCAATCCTGCTCTCATTAGCGCCACCGCAGTTATACACTCCTTTATCTGATTGTACGGAACTGCGATCTGTGTAATTACACTCCATAATTATGTTTCATTATGCGCCGACAACTTCCACCTGATCAATGCACACGGTCACGTGACCCACCCCCCACCCCCACCCCCAGTCAGGGATGAGGCTCTCTCCTCAGGGGTCTGCCTGGTGCCTGCCACACCAAGATGGCAATCAGAAGGAGGAGTGGGGGTTGTGCGCTCGCCATGCCCACCGCCGCCCAGGTCTGGTACTGGGAGAGACATCAGGACTTGGTGTCCATGGAGGGTTCTTGATGGGGATGAAAGGAGATGGTGTGTGTGCATGTGGTGTATGGTACATATGTGGTACTTGATATTCCTGATGGTTTTCCATCGGGACCGATGTCTGACGGAAGCATCAGAGGCATTGCTTGTTCAATCAGAGAGTCATGGAGAAAAAAAAAGTGTTGTTTATCAGAAAATCTCCCAGGGCGTTATTTGTTTTTTCCCAAATAAACAAGCGGATTATCCGTTCGATAAGCAGGGAAAGAAGAGCGAAGTGGCACTCAGGGCGCTGATTAGAGCAGAATTACAAGAGTTGGGGCCTGTTTCCGCAGTGGGTTCCCAAACTCTCTGGAACGGACTGTGAGGCTCGGTCACAGAGAACAGAGTTGCATTCATTCCATGATTCCCCACGAAACATTAAAACAAAAAGTTTAAATGTCACATGCACATGATAGGTGTAGGGAAATGTGTTGTTTAACAGGGTCAGCCATAGTAGTACAGTGCCCCTGGAGTAAATTAGGGTTAAGTGCCTTGCTCAAGGGCACATCGACAGGAGGCTGAAGAAATATGGCTTGTCACCCAAAACCCTGACAAACTTTTATAGATCCACAATCGAGAGCATCCTGTCGGGCTGTATCACAGCCTGGTACGGCAACTGCACTGCCCTCAACCTCAAGGCTCTCCAGAGGGTGGTGCGGTCTGCACAATGCATCACCGGGGGAAAACTACCTGCTTTCCATGACACCTACAGCACCCGATGTCACAAGAAGGCCAAAAAGATCATCAATCAACCACCCGAGCCACTGCCTGTTCACCCCGCTACCATCCAGAAGGCGAGGTCAGTACAGTAGCATCAAAGCTGGGACCAAGAGACTGAAAAACTGTGTCTATCTCAAGGCCATCAGACTGCTAAACAGCAATCACTAACTCAGAGAGGCTGCTGCCTACATTGAGACCCAATCACTGGCCACTTTAATAAATGGATCACTAGTCACTTTATACAATGGCAATCTAAATAATGCCACTTTAATAATGTTTACATATCTTACATTACTCATATCACATGTATATACTGTATTTTATACCATCTACTGCATCTTGACTATGCCGCTCAGCCATCGCTCATCCATATACTTACATGTACATATTCTCATTCACCCTATTAGATTTGTGTGTATTAGGTAGTTGTTGGGGGATTGTTAGATTACTTGATAGATATTACTGCACTGTCGGAACTAGAAGCACAAGCATTTCGCTACACTCGCATTAAAATCTGCTAACCATGTGTATGTGACAAATACAATTTGATTTGACAGATTTCAGGTGTGATTTCTAGCACCAACACAAGGGGCTGTTTTGGCATCCATCACTTTGACCTAATCATGATCAAATCAAATTGTATTTGTCACATGTGCCGAATACAACAGGTGTAGAACTTACAGTGAAATGTTTACTTACAAGCCCCTCATGTAGTGCTGGATCCACACAAACACCCAGCAGATCCAGACATCTGCTCTCGTATCGTTCTATGATCTCTGAATCTTCGGCAGCCGCCATACTGCCATCTCCCAAGACATCACACTGATACTCAGATACTGTATGTGCTGTAGGTTATTCATTATTCAAACCCACTAGATAAAGCCACTGCCAACAACCAATAATAACCTATTTAAAACATTTAATGAAATTCATTTCTATTCACAGAGATACTCCAAGGGGAGAAATTTGTAAATTACTCATTAGAGAAACACAGACAGGAGGGAACTATTTCTAGTCCAGGCTTTATGTTTTTTTTTATGCAGATATGGACTGCATATTAAGGAATCATTGACGACTTGGAGAGAGTCCACTATTTGGATCACTGCTCCTCTGTCCCTTGCCCGTATTGAGCCTGTAATATAGAACTCCAGAATATACGTATATCCCCTATAGTTTTTACTATTGGTCATATTTTACCTTTAGTTTTATCCCCGGATCTGGTATTGGTAGTTTTATCCCCGGATCTGGAGTCGTAATGCTATTCTTTCTGGGGTGAGGCAAATTATACACAATCAAGCTTATGAGATGAGAATAGAAAGCGTCATTAACAGGGTTCTTCATTAGTGCAGGGCACAGCTTGTCAGGCTGGGAGAGAGGCACCGAGAACCTGGGTATAAATCAGGGTGATGCTGAACAGATGGGTGTAGGAGTCTTTAGATTCTTTACTGTGGCTTGCAGTGTGTGGCAGAGACTGTAGTGTGTGTGTGTGTGTGTGTGTGTGTGTGTGTGTGTGTGTGTGTGTGTGTGTGTGTGTGTGTGTGTGTGTGTGGTGTGTGGGTGGTGTGGTGTGTGTGTGTGTGTGGTGGTGCGGCGTGCGTGTGTGTGTGTGTGTGTTTGCACCTATCCGGTGCGGCGCACACACACACACACACACACACACACACACACACACACACACACACACACACACACACACACTACAGTCTCTGCCACACACTGCAAGCCACAGTAAAGAATCTAAAGACTCCTACACCCATACATGCATGTGCACCTATCCGGTGCACATGCATGTACATCAGTGGAGGCTGGTAAGGGGAGGACGGCTCATAGTTATAACTGGAGTGGATGGAATTAAATTAAATACGTTTCCATGTGATGCATTCCATTATATCCACTCCATTCCAGCCATTACTATGATCCGTCCTCCCCTTACCAGCCTCCACTGATGTGCATGCATGCATCCGTGTGTACTTACTGTACGTGTGTGTGTGCTTGTGTGTGCATGTCCAGGCCATGAGACTGGTGCTCAGCAGCACAGATCAGTGACGTGCAGGCTTTCAGTCCAGCCGACCATGACAGCCTTGGAAAAGATGAGCATGGACCCTGCCTCACTCGCTGGGTTCTTCAGAGGCCACCACGGCTGTCAAGACAGGTGTAGAGCAACAGGGGCGTCATGCTCCCGTTATTTTAGACCGGACTCAAAGTACGTGAGGATGGAGGGGGGATGGTCCTGAGGGTGGCTGGTCCCCTCCGGAATTCTGATCATTTCAAACAGCTGAAACAGCTTTTTCCTGCAATCTAGAGCCATTATCATTATGCCTAATCCTATGTAAAAAAATATATAATGTGTATTTTCCTGCATAGGTTATCTAAGCATATCTCTTGAACGGTTCAATTGTAATTTTAATTAATGATGCACATTGATTATTTAAGAACTTGTATGCCTTATGGAGTTTAGTACAACTGTCACATTGATATATAGTACCAAGAATCACAGCAATTTTTGTATTTTCTAAAGTATGCAACCTTGCCAGCAGGCATGCCATGCCATCTAAAATAGTTAGACAAGGTACAATGCCTGGCCAAGAGTATGTGGACACCCCTTCAAATTAGTGTATTCGGCTATTTCAGCCGTTGCTGACAGGTTTATACAATTCAGCACACAGCCATGCGATCTCCATAGACAAACATTGCCAGTAGAATGGCTCGTACTGAAGAGCTCAGGTACATTCAACATGGCACCGTTATAGGATGCCACCTTTCCAACAAGGAAAGGTGGCAACGTAAAATTTCTGCCCTGCTAGAGCTGCCCCAGTCAACTGTAAGTGCTGTTATTGTGAAGTGGAAACGTCTAGGACAAACAATGGCTCAGCGAAGTGGTAGGCCACACAAGCTCATAGAACGGGACAGCCGAGTGCTGAAGCACGTAGCACGTAAAAATTGTCTGTCTTCGGTTGCAACACTCACTACTGAGTTCCAAACTGTCACTGGAAGCAACGTCAGCACAAGAACTGTTCGTCGGGAGCTTCATGAAATTATTTTCCATGGCCAAGCAACCGCACAAAATCCTAATATCACCATGCGTAATGGCAAGCTTCGGCTGGAGTTGTAAAAAGCTCACCGCTGTCGTGTCTTTACTATGGATTAAATGATATAAGACATGCTATTTTATCAAATCAATTCTCTGTAATTAATATTACCTGATTAAACTAATTAACTTGGAAGTCGGGGGGCACCACGGAAGAATGTTTATAGAGCTGTTGTCTTCCGAATAAACTCTTAAAGATCTGGTAATATTTTATATCAATAGCAGTCAATTATTAATCGTCACCTTATTCAGTCTCATCTGAACATTGTAAAATTCTTGGTTACCTTCACAAACACTGGCTAACAAGTTGAATCAGCAATTCAAAATTTGGCTTAATTATGTATTTACTAAATACCTAAATAATCACACAGAATTACGTATACACAGGATGGATCATACATTGATTACTAATTATGTCATAAAAGAAAACGTCCCTAGCGGACGAATCCGATATGACGGCTGGTTACACAAAGAAAGGGGGTTGGGTTTGAATGAAAGAGCGGGAAGAAGGATTGGGTCTCTCAGACCTTATGAAGCTATGCTATCGTAAATACTGAATCTTATGCATTCTAAATAACCACCCATTCGGAAAATGAAAATGCAAGAAATACATTTACTCTGAGCTGCGCTTCGATAGATTGGTCGGAGATGGAAGGCTGGGTTGCCCAGCCGAGATCTCCCTTGTCCTTTGAAGAATATTTCTGGGCGAATACGTTGTAGTCTGTTGTCGTGTGCTAGTAGTACCCTGTCGTCGTGTGGTAGAATGGATACGTTGTAGTACCCTGTCGTTCTGAAGCGATTGTCCGTCCTTTCCTAGGCCACGCACGTTTACAGCTGCTGCTGATGTAACGGATGTGAAATGGCTAGCTAGTTAGCGGTGGTGCGCGCTAATAGCGTTTCAATCGGTTACGTCACTCGCTTTGAGACCTTGAGTTGAAGTAGTGGTTCCCCTTGGCTTTTGGCTTTTGTGGAGCGATGGGTAACGACGCTTCGTGGGTGACTGTTGTTGATGTGTGCAGAGGGTCCCTGGTTCGCGCCCGGGTATGGGCGAGGGGACGGACGTAAAGTTAAACTGTTACACTGATAACTCGACGTCTAGGATGTATCACGTTACTGTGAATCTGATAACTAGAATGTGTAGACTTTCCAAGATACAATTTATGTTGTCCTATCATCAGTAATCATGTCTCAGAAGACAACTGATCTGACATCATATTCTTTAAGTACCAACAGATACTTTCAACTGGTTGGATTACCAAAATGTTGTTCTGTTCCCAACCTTTTGACGTTACCTTACTCTCTATGTTAACAAAGGGCTTTCCAAGAGTCCATTCTGTAGAGTAGAGAGAGAAAGGGGGGAAGGGTATTAATGGGGGTCATAAACCTCACCAACAGGGCAACGTCATGACACCACCATTGAACTTTGGAGCAGTGGAAACGCGTTCTCTGGAGTGATGAATCACGCTTCACCACCTGGCAGTCCAATGGACGAATCTGAGTTTGGCGGATGCCAGGAGAACGCTACCTGCCCCAAAGCATAGTGCCAACTGTAAAGCTTGGTGGAGGAGGAAAAATGGTCTGGGGCAGTTCTTCATGGTTCAGTCTATRCTCCTTAGTTCCAGTGAAGGGAAATCTTAATGCTACAGCATACAATGACATTCTAGTCTGGGGGAAGGAGAAGGCCTTTTCCTGTTTCAGCATGACAATGCCACTGTGCACAAAGTGAGGTCCATACAGAAATGGTTTGACGAGATCGGTGTGGAAGAACTTGACTGGCCTGCAGAGAGCCCTGACCTCAACCCCATCGAACACCTTTGGGATGAATTGGAATGCCGACTGTGAGCCACGCCTAATCGCCCATTCATGCTCTTGATGCTGAATGGAAGCAGGTCCCCGCAGCAATGTTACAACATCTAGTGGAAAGCCTTCCCAAAAGAGGGGGGGCTGTTATAGCAGCAAAAGTGGGACCAACTCCATATTAATGCCTATGATTTTGAAATGAGATGTTCAACGAGCAGGTGTCCACATACTTTTGGTAATATAGTGTACTCTAACTTGATTGATTGTCTGAAATGGCTAGGTAGCTAGTTATGAGGTTGGGAGATTGGAAACCCATCTAGCTGGCTAGCTAAAGCCAACTTCATAAAATGTATAGGTGGCTAGTATTACAGAGAAACAACAAAACATTTTTGTGTAATTTATTAATCAATAAGGAATCAATAGGCTACATACTGTAGCTCGATCAAATTCATTTACAAACGTACTTCCTGTGTGTCCTGCCCATCACCGGCAGCTAAAATCAAATCAAACGCTGTGTGTGTCACTCTAGTCTACACTCTCTCTCCTCCTCCACTGACAATACTGTCTGCACGCACTAGAATATCTAGTGTCCAACCTAGCATTGTGCCCCCTATGAGAATGACTCCTCTGGAGAGCAGAGTGGGACTACCTGCCTGCATCAGCCCTGCTGTCTGTTAGTCAGGCATGTCTGGAAAACCTGATAACACGATGAGTCCATCCATGCACATCTGAAATGTTATGGGCCTGGCCACTAACCACTAAGCCTACCAACACATTAAGATAAATGCAGACTGATTAGAAGACTGATTAGCTGCTCTATAGAAGAAAAACATCTCAATGTGCTTGATGGATTGTTTGAGTTTCACTGGGTGAATGAGCACTCTTCCAATATGCTATATCTGCCAATGTATGCTATGTTTGCACCAGGGTTGGGGAGTAACTGATCACACGTTACAATTACCTTTGTTTCACGATCAGCAAAACCTCTAGCCTATGCAGTCAAGACAGAAAGATAAACGTGGTCAGAGACCCACTAAAGCAGCACCGCCCCCTCAAGTGTCTGAGCCTGCCTGGCAGGGTTGGTCCAATAAAGCCAAAGCCCCCGGATGGGTGAGCATATTATACAAGGAATTTCTCAAAGCTATACCCCCACCCGGGTAATGGCAGTGCTGGCAACACTAGCTGCAGTAACCTACGGGGAGGGGGTCACACTCAGACAATCAGAGAAGGGGGAAATTATAATGTGCAAAGCTGTCATCAAGGCAAAGGGTGGCCACATTGAAGAATCTCAAATATAAAATATATCTATATAAACATCTATATAAAATATATCTATATATATACACTGTATAGCATATATGGGCTAACTTTAACCCTTTCCTGGGTAGCTTATATAAAACTGAACTCATAATGATAATACGTTATATTTCTAATAACAAACAGATAATTATATTTCTGATAAAAATAAAGAAGGAATTAATGGCTTTTTGAGCAGATTATGTTCAGCAGATTCTTCGTGCCGCTTCTGCACTGCTGGTCTATTCTGATTGGCGTATTGTCCTGTTAGTATGGTGGGTAGTGGGGTGGGTGGGAGGGTGGTGTTCACACTGGAAAGGAAATTGAGGGTTCAGGGTGGTGTTGGCCACTCTCAAAGGGGCTGATGGTATAGGGTGGAGCTGACCTCTCTGGATGCGCATGTGGTGTAGGTGGAGCTGACCTCTCTGGATGGGGCATGGTGGTGTAGGGTGGAGCTGACCTCCTCTGGATGGGGCATGTGGGGTGTAGGGTGAGGCTGACCTCTCTGGATGGGCATGGTGTTAGGGTGGAGCTGACCTCTCTGATGGAGCATGGTGGTGTAGGGTGGAGCTGACCTCTCTGGATGGAGCATGGTGTGTAGGGTGGAGCTGACCTCTCTGGATGGAGCATGTGTGTGAGGGTGGAGCTGACCTCTCTGGATGGGCATGGTGGTGTAGGTGGAGCTGACCTCTCTGGATGGGCATGGTGTGTAGGGTGAGCTGACCTCTCTGGATGGGGCATGGTGGTGTAGGGTGGAGCTGACCTCTCTGGATGGGCATGGTGGTGTAGGGTGGAGCTGACCTCTCTGGATGGGGCATGGTGGTTGTAGGTGGAGTTGACCTCTCTGGATGGGGGCATGTGTGTGTAGGGTGGAGCTGACCTCTCTGGGTGGGCCTGTTGTTGAAGGGTAGAGCTAGTCTCTCTGGATGGGCATGGTGGTGTAGGTGGAGCTGACCTCTCTGGATGGGCATGTGGTGTAGGGTGGAGTTGACCTCTCTGGATGGGCATGGTGGTGTAGGTGGAGCTACCCTCTGGGTGGCCTGTTGTTGAAGGGTGGAGCTGGTCTCTCTGGGTGGGGCCTGTGGTTGAAGGGTAGAGCTAGTCTCTCTGGGTGGGCCTGTTGTTGAAGGGTAGAGCTAGTCTCTCTGGGTGGGCCTGTTGTTGAAGGGGGAGCTGGTCTCTCTGGTGGGCCTGTGTTGAAGGGTAGAGCTAGTCTCTCTGTGGGGCCTGTTTGAAGTGGAGCTGTCTCTCTGGGGGGCCTGTTGTTGAAGGGTAGAGCTAGTCTCTCTGGTGGGGCCTGTTGTTGAAGGGTAGAGCTGGTCTCTTCGTGGGGGCCTGTTGTTGAAGGGTAGAGCTAGTCTCTCTGGTGGCCTGTTGTTGAAGGGTAGAGCTAGTCTCTCTGTGTGGCTTTGTGAAGGTAGAGAGCTGGTCTCTCTGGGTGGGGCCTGTTGTTGAAGGGTGGAGCTGGTCTCTCTGGGTGGGGCCTGTTGTTGAAGGGTAGAGCTAGTCTCTCTGGGTGGGGGCTGGTAGTTGTGATCTTGGAGGATGTATAGAAGAGTTCCTGTTATTTGTTTTATTTATGTTTTGTTTTGTCTCAGAGGGGGAAAAAATCAGTTTCCTAGCAAACACCTTGACACCCTGTTTGTTCAAGTGTACTAGGTCGTACATCATCTGGGGGTGAATGCCACAGCAGTTTGCTAGGTAAACATTGACCAAGAGAGCACAACCTCTAGACAGCTCAGAAATGTTGCTCTGAATAATGTGGAAGGGCACATCACTACGTGGCAACAGTGTGAATGGTTGTGTGTGTAAATGATCGACTGTGATGTTCTGGAAGTGGTTCAAAACTATGGTTGCAAAGGGGGAGGGTATATTACTGGAAACTTACCAGTAAACAATCAGAATTTTGGAAACTTTCAAGGAATATAGGGAATTTTATCAGATGACATCTAGTGACATTTTTGGGTACATCAGATTATCACAGATGTCTGTAATGATCTCTGGGCCTCTGTGTGGCCTTATCACATGTAAAATATATTTGACAAAAAAAGTAATAAGATTATTTTAAAATAATAAATAGAATGACAAAGCTGTGAAACATAATCCTAAACCTAAACCATACATTTATTGAATACCATTGCTGTTTGAGGGTTTCAGCATGAAATATTMTTTATATATATATATATATATTTTTTTTTWAATTGTATTATGTCAGTATGTCTTTGTTGTAAATGTTTCTGGGCCAAACTGGTGGAGGTTGTGAAAAAAGACAGTTGCAGAGTTAATTGAAAATAATGATAATTAGATGCTTTTCTTTCCACAAATTAGGCTGTTTTCTCTTGAACCATATGCTATCCACTAGGAAGTAATGTACAATATATACATAGTTATTCAAGTATAAATTACCAAAGTTACCATAGATTTCCATAGATTACACGCTAATTACCAAAATCACCACGATTACTTTCGTAAATTACCGGTAGCTTTGCAACCCCATTCAAAACTTTGGAGATGAAGTTCTAGTGGTTAAAATTTTTTGCAGTCAACATTGTCAAGGACACCAGCAAGATGGAGCGACAGGACACAGAACCGTTATTTTTGTCATCCTCAACCTGTCACAGCGAAATTGAGGCATTTTTCAGAATTAGGTGAGATATTAGGGACATCATGAGATGTACCTTGTTGTTGTTGGATGACCAGCATGTCTAGACAGAGGTTTGATTCCCACAGAGGACAAGTACGAAAATGTATGCACTCACTACTGTAAGTCTCTCTGGATAACGGTATACACTGAAGAGAGAGGGAGATCCATGGAAGGTAATAGGGCCCTCTCGAGCCTCCCAGACACACTGTGGAGAGGGAGGGAGGTGGAGGGGAGCAGGGAGGCCCACTCCTCGTACCGATGTCAATCTGTCAGTGCCGTCACCAGGACATCTCAATCTCCTCGGCTCCTCTTGTCTCTCAGCAGGGCACAAGAGCTATTAGAGTGGATGTGGGGCTGTGCGGTAGTGGCGATCGATAGCCATCCCTAATGGGGAGGGGAAATGTATGGAGGGGTGGGAATWAAGGCTGGGGTTTGTACGTGCTCATGTCAAAAGCTTAGAGGCCAAAGGGAGACTGATTGACAGATGGCTGAGGAATGCTTAATGTAAACGTGTGGTAGACGACGCGGTTATTGTTGGTGTCGTTTGGCAGTATGTGCAGTACGTGGACTTAATGTGGAGCGGACATTGGGGAGGTCATTTGATTCACCAAAAAATAAGACTCCCAGTAAACTAAAATYATACCCTGGTGTATGATTTAATCCAAATTATTCAAATCAATAGCTTTCTTGGAAGTTGGCACAGTGCTTAAATGCATGAAATTAGAAATCTTGAGTTAAAAGGTCCAATGCAGCCGTTTTATCTGAATATCAAATAATTTCTGGGGAACAATTAAGTACCTTACTGTGATTGTTTTTAATTCAAATGGTCAAAAGGTTTTCCATGACAATTTGGCATCAACGAACAGCATCATTGATTCTGCGTGCGGAGCTTTCCAGTGAAGCTTTCCAGTGAAGCTTTCCAGTGAAGCTTTCCAGTGAAGCTTTCCAGTGAAGCTTTCCAGTGAAGCTTTCCAATGAAGCGTGAGGGAGATTCCTGTCTGACCAAAAGAGGACGAGGACCTGCCCAGAACAGACTCTTACTGTGAACTGCCCAGGAGGAGACACATCATCCATGAACAATTGAGGAACGGCAACTCATTTCAGTAAGTTCATTTAAATAAATCTGTWTAAAAAATGTTGTGAAAGAGGTGAAAGAGGTGAATGAATGCTACAACCAGTTCTGTGTGAGCTGAGTTTTCCAGTTCTGTGTGAGCTGATCTGTAACGTTATCTAGGGGTCTGTCAAGCACTGTTGTTGGATCTGTACAGGTAGAGGATAACATGTCTCGGAAATCTCATACTGTACGTAACATGTTAGTAAGTAACGAGGATAACATGTCTCGTTAATAACGAGGATAACATGTCTCGTTAGTAACGAGGATAACATGTCCGTTAATAACGAGGATAACATGTCTCGTTAGTACGAGGATAACATGCTCGTAATAACGAGGATAAAATGTCTCGTTAGTAAGAGGATAACATGTCTCGTTAATAACGAGGATAACATGTCTCGTTAGTAACGAGGATAACATGTCTCGTTAATAACGAGGATAACATGTATCGTTAGCTAACGAGGATAACGTGTCCTCGTTAATAACGAGGATAACATGTTATCATTAGTAATGAGGATAACATGTCCTCGTTAGTAACGAGGATAACATGTCTCGTTAGTAACGAGATAACATGTCTCGTTAATAACAAGGATAACATGTATCGTTAATAACGAGGATAACATGTCTCGTTAGTAACGAGGATAACATGCCTCGTTAATAACGAGGATAACATGTATCATTAGTAACGAGGATAACGAGGATACCATGTCTCGTTAGTAACGAGGATAACATGTCTCTGGGGTTAACATGACTTTAGATTATATGAGGATAACATGTCTCATCAGTGGAGTTTGATGTATAACGTTATTATGTATGGCGATATG